>NW_004798066.1:117358-118493 GCF_000002075.1 Aplysia californica | reverse complement strand
ACCTGAATATATTTTCTGTGAACTCACAAAATCGCACTTTTTAACGTGATTTTAAAGTTGCCAAAAATTTACGACGTCCACAAATTTCAAACGCCTGTCATTTTTTAATTTATTGTCCGATTTCTATAATTCAAACACCAAAGTTCATGGTTTGCATAGTTCTTTATGATGCAACAAACATAAGTTTGATCAAAGCACTTTGAAATTTGGGTTTGTGGTACCTATATATATAGTCATCTTTTTCGTCTATCCTCACATGGGGTGAGAATAAAAACACGATCGACCTCTCACCCTGGGTTAGACTTGTCAGCGTTGGCTGTTCTCACCCGGTGTGAAACAAGACCTGTTTTTCCTAATTTCGGAATGTAATACTGTCTATCGGTGTGGATGATCAAATTGACAAAAGTAAAGAAAAAATAACGTTCTAAGTTTTATAGCACAAAAGTAAGCTAATTTGATTATCTACAAAGATGCTATGGCTCCGAACTATGGGGGTCGCCATTTTGTTTTGCCTGGAAGTTCTCGCAAGATCTACTCCTCCCGTCTCTCTCTCTGTCTCATTTTGAATACTGCCTATATGTGTGGACGATCAAATTGACCACAACAAAGTGAAAAAATGATGTTAGAACACAAAAGTAAATTAATTTGGTCATCTACAAAGATGCTACTGCTATTTAACTTTTCGAATCGAGCCGAACTACGCGGGTTGCCATTTTGTTTTGCCCGGAAATTCTAGCGCTACTCCTCTCTTTCTCTCTCTCTCAGTCTCTCTCAACTGCCGACAGACAAAATTGCATGCTTTACTTTAAGCTAAACCAGTAGTAACACAAGAGCGCTGGAACGTTTGTTCATGGGCAAAGAATTCTACAATTCTGTTATAATCACAGTGTAGAATTCTGGGATTCAGGGTGAATGCTACTCTGGTTGGCCTAGGCTAGGCACTTGGATAAAAATTTCAAAGCTTTCAAATTGCTTTAAAAACAATACCAATGCAAAGAGCTCAGTGACACGATTCCAACGCTACCTTAGTTATTGCTCTATGTTGAACCGTTTTTGAGATATTGCATTTTAAAGATCTTTTCGAGGGGATAACATCTATATAGAAAAAAAAGGCAATTTTTGTGATCGAAACAGC
>NW_004798066.1:99664-115870 GCF_000002075.1 Aplysia californica | reverse complement strand
CCTCTTTAATTTGATAGGCGGAAGTAATCCATAAATTGAAAAGAACACTATAAACGAAACAAAACAAATAGGTACCCCCCTCACGGGGCCCGATTTCTGACACAAAACGCGGCGGCCGCAGGTGAACGAAAATCTCGGGCCGCGCGGGCCGATATCCAAGTGCCTACCTAGGCTATAACGGTGAACGCACACCGGGTGAGAATAGCCAAAAGGCTCTCCTGCGCTATTCAAGGCTCGCCTGCGTTCTCACCTGGGGTGAGAATAGAGGTGGCCTTTAACCCTCGTAGCGCTTACCGGAAGCGCTGAGCGTGCTCCGTGCCGGGCACGCTTAGCCTTGACCGTTTGTGACCTGCCCCGGAGCGCTGGCTGGGTTGTTTGAGGCCCATGCGGGGAATGTTATTGTTTCATTTTGTATCTTGACAGTATGCACGCATACATTCACCAAAACCCTAGACAATTTATAAATTCAGAAAAGACTTCACTTTCCAGAGGTATGGTTTTCAAAATAATAAAGGGAAAGCTGTATAAAATGAAACCAATCATTCACTGTTCAGCGCAACAGGGTAATTGACCTAAATAAACATTATATAGAGTCTATCCCTAACAGAACCCACGAAGGCACGCAGTGCCTTGACCCCTGGGTTATTTTTTCCTTGATTTTGATTGGTTGAACCATTCTAGAGTAAAATTTTCCATTACAGAACTAATAATAGCAGCTAAAGGAGACGCTATTTGCTCCAAAAATAAGGTGTTCCCCTAAATCGACAATAGTCGCCTCGCGCGCTTGGGAGCTGGCCCGCCCGTTGGCGATTATAGTCGCCTCGCGCGCTCAGCGGAATGAGAGAGGGGAAGCAAATTTTGTCGCCTGGAGCACTACGAGGGTTAAGTATACGTAGTAGTGTACAGCATCAGAATCAATTTGGGCAGAAGAACGGTGCTGCACTGCACTGCACTGCACAATCACAGACAACCAAACCAAACAGTTCTGCAAGTTGCAAAGAAAATAATCCATTGCCGTTGGCGTTGGCAGGCTGCCGTGCGTTGTGCAGTCGTGTTGCCACCACCATGCCATGACTGACAAAGTGGGAATCCTTCAATGACGTCAAACTAGGTGGCTGCTTCCCTAAATATCGGCCAATGGCGTTTAGTTGACGTTCTCTAGCTATCCACTTGTGTCAATTAGTCAATGAGTGTCAATAACAAGACTATCCTTGCCCAAGACGATACTCCTCCCTGGAGATCTTGTTTGGTTGGTTTTTGTTGTTTTTCTGTGAAAAATGTATGCTTCTTGTGGATGCAATGGAAATCCAGTGAAATGCACTCTTTAGAAGTTAAACATTTCTAAACGTATACAGTTGCTACATACACATCTGAGTCGCCTTCATCCAAAGGATTAAAATTTTCCTTTGGAGAACTTCCTCTTTTGTCTTCTTCAGTGTCGTCGGCCATGATGGAAAGTGTATTGGATGGCTAGGCCTAGCCTATTATTAGATCTACTGTTCCCTGTTCCTGACCTAGAACAGGTGAGACTTCGCGTCAACGAGAGCGAACGAGAGCCCTTCGTCTTCGTGTTTTGGGGGCGAGTTACTATTATAATAATATTATTTTTTATTATAGCTTAGCCTTTTTTTCATGGATTAGATATCTACATTGACACGCCTAAAGTACATAGGGTACCGGTAACCAACATCCTAGCACTTGTCAATTACCATATTGCTTAAGAAGCTCGCTACAAATACACATGAAATTTGTCTGGAAAAGAATTAATATAATATCAAAGCAAAGAATAAAATATAAATTATAGGGCCTATCAGTGGCATTATCTATAATTATAATATTTTCGTTGTCCTTAATTGTAGGCTAAAATATAAGCTCTTTGAACTAATTTATGGCTATTCTATGTAGATCTAGTTTTGTTAACCTACTATGAATCTTGTCTTATTCATCCATACCAACAAAGCCTCCTAAATCATATACTACCGAACTGAACAACAGCTGCAAGAAATATTTGACATGAAAATCAGCACATCAAAAACAGAAGTTATGAAAGTGGGCCGGAATCTTGGTAGCCCTTTTTCTGAAAACGGGTTAATAGACAGAGAAATAGAAATGGGAACTCAAAAAGCCAACGAGGCTGTCACCTAGCTGGCACCCCTATTTCCAAATACCCAAACATCTCCATGGACACAATTAAAGAGACAACTTATCACTTCAATATTAACAACTTTATGACATTGCCAGATCTGGATCGACCCATAAAAGCAAAATCACTGATAGCGAAAGCCATAAGACAGGCAGAGAAATGAAGCGGTAAGAGCATCTATATATTGGAACTGCATGAGTCCTGCCTGTATTTCATATAGAGAAAAACAGAATAAAATGGATTGGCCATCTGTTACTACGAGTCATCTAGCCAAGCAGCCTCGAGGGCCTGCCTATAGCCAACGGCAACAGAGGAAGTGAAAGTAAAAGTAAAGTACTATGAATTTATTTTATGTATTTCTGCAATATTATAGTCTGTTCATTTTCGTTTGATCGCGGTTAAAGCGAGATAAAAACAAATCGCCTTGTTTAATCTTTCTCGGTCTTTGTATGCGGGTCCAAGCCCATTAATGAAGATCACTGCAAACTTAGGTTCCGTCGCCACGTATCAATTTGTGAAGTCAAAGACGGACTGAAAAAATATTGGAGATTTATAGGACATGAACCATTATAAAACTGACCTATTTTCACAAAACCGCACTTTCATATTGAAATACCACTCGTTAAAAGAGGGGAATTCTTATAGTTCGCTCACTTTCTTCTGATCGTGGTTAAAACAAGATAAAAAGAAATAGCCCTGTTCAATCTTCTCAGAACTTAGCATACGGGTCTAACAGTTGGATGACCAACATAATCTAAAAGCGGCAAAGCCCATTCTTAAAGTTCAGTTCAAACTTAGATTCCGAAACGTTTTCTTTGATGTAAGCCGAGAGGGGGTTAAAAAAAATAATAGGGGATTTACAGAAGAAACCTTAAACATTTAGGCTAGGCGCGCACAGGGCAACTTTAGTTGCGCAGCTGTTTTCTCCCCCAAATGTAAACAATGAAATAAATAAGCACCGTGCGCACAGGCAACTGTTTTTTTGGAGACTGAAAAGTTTGTGTTTTGTCACAACTTTCTGGCAACGCAACTATTGCTCAAATCCTCTGTGTTACACAAGTTACACACCAAACTGACACAAAGCGCGAACAGGCAACCAAACTGTCTTTTCTCTGCTGAAATGCTTCTCCTCCAGTTGGTGTTTTGATACGTAATTGAGGGTCCCCCGAGACGTAAGAGCTCATTAAAACTGTCCGAGCTCATACGATAATAGTTTTTTTTTAAAGTGGGAGAGTATGCTCTCAAATCTTCATGCAGTTTGACAAAATGCGCTTTTAAAAACCTCTGACAGGGTAAAGGGTGAACTCAAAACCACTGTTTCCTTTTCTTCTCTCGAAGTGCAATCTGTGTGGCAGTTCTATTTCTGTTTGCTCTTATTTTCCGGAAATACGTCGTGTACGATAATTGAAAATCCAAATTCAATTGGTAGATACGTGTGTCATTTCATACCTACCTCCCTAACAAGTGCTCTTTATTGTATACAAACTGGTGACAAAAACACCGTATATGTATGTACGTCTATGCCTGTATCTATGTATGTATATAGGTATGGTATGTATGTATACGGTATGTATGTATGTATGTATGTATGTATGTATGTATGTATGTATGTATGTATGTACGTAGGTACGTAGGTACGTAGGTACGTAGGTACGTATGTAGGTAGGTACGTATGTATGTACGTACGTATGTATGTACGTACGTATGTATGTATGTACGTACGTACGTATATGTACGTTCGTACGTACGTATGTACGTACGTACGTACGTATGTACGTATGTACGTGCGTGCGTCACGTGCGTTCTTGCGTGCGTGTGTGCGTGCGTGCATGCGTGTATGTGTGCGTGCGTGCCCAATTTATGTAAAATATCCGATGGGCTGCACCAATGTATGTAATTGCCGAACCATATGTTAAAATATGTGGATGTATGGGCCAAAGGCCTTTCAAATCAATAAATCATTTTGAATCTTTGAATCTTTAAGTGCAATCACAACTGCACAGACAACAACTGCGTCGTGGAAGTCCATGGCGTCAAATGAAGAAGTCAGTAATGATGATAAGCTACTGTTGTCTGACTGTTGCTTAGCTCTGTGAGCACGGTGTATAAAATAAGTCGCACGGAGACAGCAACTATTGCGCAACTAAAATTGTAACTTTAGTAGAGCGACTGTTTTCTCGCCCAAATGTAAACAATGAAATTGTGAGGCAGCTTGGTGGAATCGGGCGCTCGTCAAGATAATGAAATCAAAGAAATCGGCATTCTTTTGGCCGAGGGGCATTTTTTTTCTCCAAATTTTATCTTTTTGGCTCAATACCTTTTATGTCCATTAAAAAAACATTTTTAAAAGTGGGGATTTTACTTTAAAACATTGATTAAAGGCACAAAAATGGTAAAATTTCAATTTTCAAGGACTCTCCGGCTATGGAAGTTATCAAAGTTTGGCGGCCATTTTCTCACAAATTTTACTTCTGAAACCAGGCGACCACGACCTCCTTCAATTGGAAATATTTCGACTAAGCTTACTATTCAAGATAAATGGCTATTTTTTTAATCGAAGACAAGACAATAATGAAAAAGCTTTAATAATATACCAATAGATATTCGAACTCCACATGCCCCCCCCCCCCTCTCCCAAAAAAATAAAAAAATTTTAAAAATTTAAAAAAATAATAATAAAATTGTGTCATTGAAAAGAAGCCTGTCCTCTACAACAAAACCTCAGACGAGTATACTGACAGAGATAAGAAAAAGAAAGCTTGGGTCGAGGTTTGTGAGGCTGTGACTTTTGTGAGTGAGAACTGGGAAGATCTGAGGTCAGAGGAAAGACAAGTCAAAGATGTCCAATAAGCCATGAAAACAGTTTAAACACTGTTAATGAGGAAAGGGGAGGCGTTAGATCAACTGTCCGTGGCGTCAACTGAGGAAGTCAGTAATGATTGTAGTCTTCTGTTTGTTGGCTGTTGCTAAGCTGTGTGCGTGCGGTGTATAAGTTGCTTGTCCTGATTTTTATGATTGGGGGTGACCAGCGGTCAACCGTGAAACATGTCTGTCGTCACGGCGGCTCACCACCACAGCTACAGGGACTTGTGCTCTCAGTTCTCAGTAACCACTGTGTCCGGCAGTGTCCGCCTCTTGAAAGGGTTTTCTCCTCGCCTCACGGCGCTCCAGTGTGACGTCACGGCTCTCCAACATGGCCTTTGACTCTCGTAGCTTCTGATTGGTTGTTTGTTGGGCTAAGTGGTGGGGGAGGAGGAGAATTGAGTAGTGGGCCGACAATGTCTTAAAGCCTATGACGCGGACCGGCGTGGTGACGTGGTAACACTGAGCTTACAGGTTACACAATTGACTCTTTATGCCCGTAAATGGGCATTTCGAATAGAGTGGGGGATTGGATATTAATTAACACACTGATAGTAATAAGGTAGAAGGGGTGTGTGTGTGTGGGGGGGGGGGGGGGGGTGTGAAACATCTAAAACTACAAAACTACTATGGGATGGGGTAATGTTAAGATACTTAAGTCCCATGCCAGTAGTCTTTTTTCTTTTGACGAGCCTTCCCCGGTTTCACAAATTTGCTGGTTTCCTTTCCTTTTCCCCGTATCTGTCTTTGGGTTTCGGTGAGTTTATTTTCTTACTATACTAAAGGTTGGCTTTTCTCTAGGTGAAACGGAAGACCAGCAAAATTTGCGTTTCCAAGTTCACAACCAACAAAGTCTCAGCGTCTGACTATTCTGGTTCAAAAATATCCGAGTTACATTTCATGTCACAGACACGACACTTCATAAATACACCTGTGCTCACAGACAGACAGACAGACAGACAGACAGACAGACAGACAGACAGACAGACAGACAGCGGATATGACAGAAGAACGGAAAGAAAAAGAGAGCTGAAAGTGGGAACAGGAGGTGGAAAGTTTAGCTTAGCTGTCAATGGAGAAAGATAAAGTAAGAACAGAAATATTGAAGGAACGGACTAAGAAAACACAGGACAGCAAAGAAAATACGATTTTTTAGAAGAAGGCAAGAGACAGCGTTTGAACTGGTAAGATAACAGACAACAACAGAAATAACTGTAGTGTGACCTATTTACCCCAACCGCTCATGTCCAACACCAAAAGAATTAAAAGTCTTAGAAAAAAAACAGAAAAAAAAACAGCCAGGATTTTATCACAGTTTATGTATTTTATTTGTCAAATCAAGAAAAAATAATGAACATCAACATCGTATGGGAATATTCTGTACAAAAAACAAGGTAGTATGAGTGCAGAAAGACAAGTGGGTTTATGCATTAAACATGACAATCATAGCAAAATAACTTGAGTATATAACGTTTGATCCCACAGATGTTTTCGTTTATTTAAAGTGATGTGCAAATTATGCACAGTTACTCAGCTAGTCCAATAAGGAAAACTTCCCCAAACCCTCATCAACATAAGGCAAGAGTGTCTAAAGTGTACATAGCTTTTGTGTTGATTTTTTCTTCTTTCTAAGCTAGGTATGAAAGACGTTATTCAAGAACATTATGTTCTTATAATATCACAAATCTAAGTTTATCATGCGTAAGTATCTCAGGCGATAACAATAATCACAAAACAAAGAAGTCTTTTCGAGAATTTCTCTCTCAAGTACTTGTCCTTGAATTTCTGAAATAATGCTCCATTCTAAGCTTTACATTATTTCTGTGGCTTGAGGTACATTGGTCAGAGTTCAGTTTAGAACAGAGAATTAGTAAGATATTTCTCTTAAATCACGTGTCTAAAATACAGTGGTACACACAGGAAAATCTAATAAAAACAGTACCTTTCATAAAACCAATATTCTTATATTTAAACACAAAGAATCCAAATCATAGACTGGTATAACCTTGCAAGATAAGATAAGATACATCTTTATTATTCAGAGCCTGGCACATTGGTTTGGTGTTTCACCATGTACACACATACACACACATACACACGCACTCCACCCCCCTCCGCCCCGACACACACACACACACACACACACACACACACACACACACACACACACACACACACACACACACACACACACACACACACTCACTCACTCACACACAACCCCCCCCCCCCGCACACACACGCACGCACGCACGCACGCACGCACACACACACACACACACACACACACAAACACACACACACACAAAAACATGCACAAACACACAAACAGGCTCACAGTCATGTGCATTATATAAATGAACAATACTATAAACAATAGTTATAGTAAGCTAGATACTTAATCAATATTCTGATAGTAACTCAATGGTATTCTGATACATGCTTTAAGGTTATAAGAATACTTATACTTTTTATGTTTGAATGACAGAATATGGAAATAAATGATTTATCAACTTTAAAATGTTGAGCTCCCTTAGAAAATATGGCCTAATGTTCACTGTCTTATGCTGGAGAGAAGCGTGGACATGCCAGTCAAGTTTGTTGTCTATTGGAACACCTAAATAATTATAATTAGACACTTGCTTGACGTTTTCATTTTTATTTACGAATGGCTGCGGGGGCAGTTTCCTTTTCCTAAAGTCAACAATAAGTTCTTTTGTTGTTTTTCTTTCACATTTAAAAGCAGCTTATAATGTTCACACCACTCAGAAAAGTTAAGTACCAAATTCCGGTAAGCAGTTTCATTTTGGTCTGCCTGAATGAGACTAACAATGTTTAAATCGTCCGCAAATTTGATCAACTTGATGTTACCGTTGTTTATTTGACAATCGTTCGTGTATAATGTGAATAAAACTGGTAACAAAACACATCCTTGAGGGGCCCATGTATTTGTTGTGATGTGTGTCGATGAGGAATCTTTTAACACTTCATCTCAAAGCTCACCCTTTAGTTACCCACTGATCAAATCTCAATCTCCGACAATATTATCGTTTTGTTTTGTCTTAGCAAGAACATTTGTCGGGGGTGACGTTATTGTTTTCTCATAGACCACATGATGAAATTCCATGTCTTATGAAAAGTAAAACTTGACAAGCTCTGGTGACCTAAAAAAAAAGAGGAAACATTATGATATTCTAAGGAGATAAAAAATGTGAGTTCATCATAGGTGCATATTTAAGACCATAACAATAATCAGAAGTCAAAGAAACCTTTTCAAGTATTTCACTCTCAAGTACTTTTTCTTAAATTCATGAAGTGTGCAATGGTCAGATTTTTATAATGTTTTTGGAGGTGAGATAAATTATATGTATTTCAGAACTCAAATTAAAACAGAGATATACAAAAGATATTATTTCTATTCATCAGGGTTTTAAAATCTCTGGTACAGACATGAAAGTCTAGTTAAACAGCACCTTGCATAAAACCTATATTCTTCTATTAAAACACTAAAGGATCAAGATAATAATAATAATAATAATAATAATAATAATAATAATAATAATAATAATAATAATAATAATGATAATAATAATATTAATAATAATAATAATAATATAATAACAACAACAACAGCAACAACAACAACAACAACAATAATAATAATAATAATAATAATAATAATAATAATAATAATAATAATAATAATAATAATAATAACAACAACAACAACAACAATAATAATAATAATAATAATAATAATAATAATAATAATAATAATAATAATAATAATAATAATAATAATAACAACAGTAATGACATTTAAATAGCGTTCAACATTGATTAAAATACTCAGGCCCTGAGCGCTTTAGAACACAATTCAATGAACAACATTAATATAAAACTTCAGTTATGACCAGAAGAAAATCGCTCCAAACATTCGTCTCATTAATCTATAAACAGAATGACCTCGGTTGACATTTGAATAAATCAAAAGCTTTGATCTCTCTTAAAGTATTTAGCTAAGCGTTCCAGATCTTGAGGCCTTGATATTCAAATGCCCTTTCACCCATTATTTAAAATTTCATAGATAGATCTAGATCTAGTAAAAAAAAATTCTTTTTGTCAGCTGATGACCTTAAACTTTAAACTGCGAATAGGAATAAACAGTCTCAACAAATTTGATAAATACGATGGTGCATTATCATTCAAGCATTTGGGACATAGGGAGGCCTACTTGTACACAATTCTTTTCTAAACAGGAAGCCAATACAATTTCCGTAAAAGAGGTGACGCATAGTCTCGCGTTCTTTTCCGTAAAACTAAACATGCAGCATTGTTTTGGACAGTTCGAAGTCTTTTAGCTTTCTCCAGTGATATTCCTGATAACAAGGAGTTGCAATAATCGAGTCATGATAAAACTAAGCTCGTCTTGTGTAATCGTGTGCAGTTATTCCACACAGCAGACTTCTGATCTGCCAATTGAAACAAGCTGCCTCTAAAACGATATACATCTAACTTCTGCCATCAAAAGTATTTACTCAATCCGTGTGATGTGAAGGTTTACATCAATAGAGGGAACTTCACAAAACCGTCATCAACATAAGACAAGAGGCATCTAAAGTGTACACTGCTCGAGCGTCTAAATTTCATTTTCTGACAGCATTATTGATTTGTTCCGTCTCAGCAAGAATAAATGTGTGAAATAAAATCATTGGTTTCCTCGTAGACTACTAGATGAAATGTTCATGTCTTATGAAAAGCAAAACGTGAGAGACTCTGTTCTCTTAAAAATGCTATAATATCCATATGAGATCACAAGTGAGATTTTATCATACGTGAGAATCTAAGACCATAACAATTATTAGAAGTCAAGAAGCCTTTTCAAGCTTTTCACTTTCAAGTACTTGTCCTTGAATTCCTGAAATATGCTACAGTCTGAGCTTTATATTCAATTTAGGTGGTGAGATACATTTGTCAGAGCTCAGTTCAAAACAAAGATATAGAAAGATGTTCCCATTCTTAATGTTCCTAAAACCGTTGTTCAGACATGAACAATCTAGTAAAAAAGCACCATTCATAAAACCAATATCATAATATTAAAAAACTAAGGATCCAAATCATATTCTTGTATTGTCTTGTGCAGAGATCAGTTATTCCACATTTATGATGTCTGACATACAAGTTAAAACATGGTTGACCGATATACATATAAAATATACATTATGTTATAAAAATGTTAACTCAGTCAATTGACAGTGTTTAGAGAAACAGGCAAGAAAACAGACAGGAACAGGGATAACTAGAGTGTGACCTCCTAACGGCACCCCCCCCCCCCAACCTCTCACGTTCAAAACCGAAAGAATTAAAAGTCTTAAAAGAAAACACAACGAGGATTTTATCATAGTTTATATATTTAATTTGTCAAATCAAGATAAAAATAAACGACATCAACATCATATGGGAACTTTCAGTACAGGAAACATGGCAGTGTCAGTACAGAAAGACAAGTGGGTTTATGCTTTAAACATGACAATCATAGCAAAACAACTTGAGTTATAATAATAATAAATAACATTTATATAGCGATCAACCCCGACTAAAGTACACAGGCCCTGGGCGCTTTACAATACAATACAATGTATGACAGTCACATAAAACGTTGTTTTCTGATTAAAAAAGAAAATCACTCCAAATATTCATCTCATTAATTTAAAAACAGAAATGACTTCAGCTGAAATTTGAATGAATCAAAAGATTTGATCTCTCTTAAAGTATTTGGCAAAGCATTCCAGATCTTGGGGCCTTGATATTCAAATGCCCTTTCACACATTGTTTTAAGTTTCAAAGATGGTAAAAGAAATTTCTTTTTGTCAGCTGATGACCTTAAACTGTGAGTTGGAATATACTGTCTCAACAGATTTGACAAATACGATGGCGCATTATCACTCAAGCATTTGTGACATAGGGTGGCCAACTTATACATAATTCTTTTCTGAACAGGAAGCCGATGCAATGTCCGTAAAAGAGGTTTAGCAGAGTCTCGCTTTCTTTTCCGCAAAACTGAACATGCAGCATTGTTTTAGAGTTTTGAGTCTTTTAACTTTCTCCAGTGATGTTCATGATAACAAACAAGGAGTTACAATAATCAAGTCTTGATAAAACTAAGCCCAGCTGTTAGTAAAGCAGTATACTTAGTAAGCCTATTGATTAGATGTCGTATTTTTTTTCTGATTTCTAAACACATGCACCTGAGAATACAATGATTGATACCATAGATGTTTTCGTTTATATAAAATGGTGAGCAGATTATGCCCAGCTAGTCCAATAGGGAAAACGTCCCAAAACCCTCATCAACATAAGGCAAGAGTGTCTAAAGTGTACATTGCTTTTGTGTCTATTTCTTTTTCTTTCTGAGCAAGGCATCAAAGACGCTATTTAGAACAATTACTTTCTCATAACATCACAAATGTGAGTTTATCATAGGTAAGTATCGTTGAAGATAGCAATAATCAGAAGATAAAGAAGTCGTTTCAAGCATTTCTCTCTCAAGCACTTTTTCTTGACATCTTGAAATATGCTACTGTCTGAGCTTTACAATCTTTCTGTGGCTTGGGATACTCTGTCAAGTTCAGTTTAAAACAATGATAATATAACGAAGTATTTCTATTCACTGCCATTCTAAAATCTGTGATACAGACATGAAAATCTAGCAAAAGAGCACCTTGCAAAACCAACATTCTTATATTCAAACTCAAAGGATCCAACTCACAATCTTGTACAATAGTTATTCCACTCAGTTGACCTCTGACATAACGGTTGAAACAAGCTGACTCTAAAACGTTCTACATGTCAATTATGTCGTATAAAATAGTTTCTCAATCAGTCTGATTTCAAGGTTTACACCAATAGGGGGAACTTCCCGAAACCCTCATCAACATAAGACAAAGTGTACACTGCTCTTGTGTCTAGATTAAATTTTTGGACAATGTTATTGATTTGTTCAGTCTTAGCATAAACAATTGTCCAAAATAACATTATTGATTTCCCCGTAACTACTAGATGAAATGTTCTTGACTTATGAAAAGCAAAACTTGAGAGACTATATTCTCTTTAAAATGTTATAGCCATATTATGAGGTCACAAGTGGCGTCGGTAGCCTTGTGGTTAGGCTACCGGACTCGTAATCGGTCCGACGTTGTGTCCTTGGGAAAGGCACTTTACACGAATTTCCCATTTGACTCGGTCCTTTCGGAGATGGACGTTAAACTCGGAGGCCCCGCCTCTTAAATAACCTAATAGTGTTGATAGGGGCGTTAAACCTATACTATTTCACCATTTATTTGAGATAAAAAATGTAAGTTTATCATAAGTGAGTCTAAGACCATAACATTGACCAGAAGACAAAAAAGCCTTTTCAAGCTTTTTTTTCTCAATTACTAATTGTCTTTGAATTCCTGAAATAAGCTACAGTCTGAGCTTTATATTCTATTTAGGGGGTGAGATACATTTGTCAGAGCTCAGTTGAAAACAGAGATATAATAATATATCTAAATTTATAAAGCTTCTAAAGATTTGTTGTACAGCCATGAAAATCTAGAAAATCAGCACATTGTACAAAGCAATATTTTTATAATCAAACACACATTATCCAAATCATAGCCTTTTTAACTTATAATATTGTGCAGATATCACTCTTTACACACACTTGATGTCTGACATACCAGTTCAAACACGCCTGACCGATTATGTTATAAAATTGTTAACTCGGTCAGTCTGATTCAAATATTTACACCAACACGAGGAACTTTCCAAACCCTCATGAAATAATATATGACGCGAATGTCTAAAATGTACACTGCTCCTGTGTCTATTCATTTTTCTCTTCGAGCAAGGGGTTAAAGACTGTAATATGTTTTTTAAAGAACCTTACATGCTTATGAATTACAAATGCGAATTAATCATACGTGCGCATTTAAGACCATAACAATAATCAGAAGTCAAAGAAATCTTTTCAAGTATTTCACTCTCAAAAACTTGTCATTGAATTCCTGAAATATGCATCAGTTTGAGCTTTATACTCTTTATACAAGGTCAGATACATTAATCATCGGAGCTCAGGTTAAAACAGAGACATAACAATATATTTCTATTTATCACACTTCTAACACCTGCGTTACAGACATGAAATCTAACACAAAAAAGCACATTGCATAAAACCAATATTCTTATAGTCAAACACAAAGGATCCAATTGATAGTCCTGTAAATCGGGTGTAATTATTCCATACAGTTGAAAAAAGCTGCCTCTAAAACGATTTACATGAACAAAATGTTGTCAAAATATTATCTGCTCAGTCAGTCTGATTTCAAGGTTTGCACCACTAGTGAAATGTCCCAAAACCCTCACCAACATAAGACTGGAGTGTCTAAAGTGTACATTGCTATTGTGTATGTTTGTTTTTCCTGTAGGAGCTAGGTACAAACGACTTTATTGTCTTTTTTAAATGATATATTATTCTTTTGAGATCATAAATTTTAGTTTATCATACGTGAGTATTTAAGACCACTACAATAATCAGAAATCAAAAAGCCTTTTCAAGCATTTCACTCTCAAGTACTTGTCCTTGAATTCCTGAAATATGCTACAGTCTGAGCTTTCTATTTTATGCAGGGGGTGAGATACATTTGTCAGAGCTCAGTTTAAAACAGAGATATATTAAGATATTTATATTTATAAAACTTCTAAAATCTGCGGTACATTCATCAAAATCTAGTAAAACAGCACTTTGCATAAAACAATATTCTTATAGCCAAACACAAATTATCCAAATCATAGCCTTGTATAATCTCGTTTAGATATCAGTTATTCAACACACTTGCGTCTGACATACAAGTTGAAACACGCTTGACCTATCTACATGTATATTATGTTATAAAAATTATGTTAACTCAGTCAGTCAGATTCAAATATTTACACCATGCACGAGAAACTTTCCAAACCCTCATCAAACATATGACGCGAATGTCTAAAGTGTACACTGCCCTTGTATCTATTTGTTTTTCTATGACTATGATATTTTGATAAAGAACGTTACATGCTTAGGATATTATAAATGTGAAGTTAATTATACGCGCGTATTTAAGACCATAACAATAATCAGAAGTTAAAGAAATCTTTTCAAGCATTTCACTCTCAAAAACTTGTCATTGAATTCCTGAAATATGATACAGTGTGAGTTTATATTGTTTATACAAGGTCAGATACATTTATCGGAGCTCAGTAACAGAGACATAATAAGATAGTTCTATTTATCACACTTCTAAACTCTACGTAACAGATATGAAATCTAACAAAACAGCACATTGCATGAAACCAATATTCTTATATTCCAACACAAAGGATCCAACTCATAGTCTTGTATAATCGTGTGCAATTATTACACACAGTTGAAATAAGCTGCCTCTAAAACGATTTACATGAAAAACATATTATCAGACCAGTATTTACCCACTCAGTTTAAAATGATTGATACCATAGATGTTTTCGTTTATATAAAATGGTGAGCAGAGAAGTTGTTTCAGGAAGTTATATTTGTTGGTTCGTTGGTTCGTTGGTTTGTTAGTTCGGTCGGTCGGTCTTTCCGTCGTTTGTTAATTAGTTAGTTTGTTTTGTTTGTTTGTTTGTTTGTTTGTTTGTTTGTTTGTTTGTTTGTTTCTTCGTTAGCACGTTTGTTCGTTTGATTTTAATTTTTTTTTGCATGTTTGTTTGTTGTTTGTTGTTTGGGGGGTTTTTTCGTTTGATTTCTTGTATTTATTTAAATCTATGTATTGTTTCGATAGGGGGGTGTGAAACATCTAAAACTACAAAACTACTATGGGATGGGGTAATGTTAAGATACTTAAGTCCCATGCCAGTAGTCTTTTTTCTTTTGACGAGCCTTCCCCGGTTTCACAAATTTGCTGGTTTCCTTTCCTTTTCCCCGTATCTGTCTTTGGGTTTCGGTGAGTTTATTTTCTTACTATACTAAAGGTTGGCTTTTCTCTAGGTGAAACGGAAGACCAGCAAAATTTGCGTTTCCAAGTTCACAACCAACAAAGTCTCAGCGTCTGACTATTCTGGTTCAAAAATATCCGAGTTACATTTCATGTCACAGACACGACACTTCATAAATACACCTGTGCTCACAGACAGACAGACAGACAGACAGAGAGAGAGAGAGAGAGAGAGAGAGAGAGAGAGAGAGAGAGAGAGAGAGAGAGAGAGACAGCGGATATGACAGAAGAACGGAAAGAAAAAGAGAGCTGAAAGTGGGAACAGGAGGTGGAAAGTTTAGCTTAGCTGTCAATGGAGAAAGATAAAGTAAGAACAGAAATATTGAAGGAACGGACTAAGAAAACACAGGACAGCAAAGAAAATACGATTTTTTAGAAGAAGGCAAGAGACAGCGTTTGAACTGGTAAGATAACAGACAACAACAGAAATAACTGTAGTGTGACCTATTTACCCCAACCTCTCATGTCCAACACCAAAAGAATTAAAAGTCTTAGAAAGAAAACAGAAAAAAAAACAGCCAGGATTTTATCACAGTTTATGTATTTTATTTGTCAAATCAAGAAAAAATAATGAACATCAACATCGTATGGGAATATTCTGTACAAAAAACAAGGTAGTATGAGTGCAGAAAGACAAGTGGGTTTATGCATTAAACATGACAATCATAGCAAAATAACTTGAGTATATAACGTTTGATCCCACAGATGTTTTCGTTTATATAAAATGGTGAGCAGATTATGCACAGTTACTCAGCTAGTCCAATAAGGAAAACTTTCCAAAACCCTCATCAACATATGACGCGAATGTCTAAAGTGTACACTGCTCTTGTGTCTATTTGTTTTTCTTTCTGAGCAAGGCATCAAAGACGCTATTTAAGAACATTACTTTCTTTGATAATACATAAATGTAAGTTTATCATACGTAAGTATTTAAGATAACAATAATCAGAAGTTAAAGAAATCTTTTCAAGCATTTCACTCTCAAGAACTTGTCCTTGAATTCCTGAAATAATGCTACAGTCTGAGCTTTATATTGTTTCTGTGGCTTGAGATACATTTGTCAGAGCTCAGTTTAAAACAGAGACATAATAAGATAGTTCTATTTAATCACACTTCTAAAATACAGTGGTACACACATGAAAATCTAAT
>NW_004798066.1:95347-99451 GCF_000002075.1 Aplysia californica | reverse complement strand
GTGGGGAGGGGGGGAGAGGGAGAGAGTGTGTGAGAGAGACCGAAAAATACAAAGAATATAGAGGGGAAAAGACACAGACAGAGAGATTAAGGGAAAGGGAGAAATATAATGAATAAGTTAGAGAGTGAGGGAGAGACAAAATGAGAGAGATAGCTATGCAGTAATTGAAATTGAGAAGGAATGAAGCTACACACAAAATATCCCTTACCGTAGCAGTATTTATTCGGCCCACGTTGACCCTTATGACATCGTTATGATCGTCCTCATGTTCATACAGCAGTGACCCCTGTACTACTTGGGAGGTGGAGGTGGCAGCACTGGCCTCACTCACACGGGTCTGTACTTGCTGAAAAGGCTTAACCACTGCCCCTGGACGAGCAGAACTGACAGGTGAAGTGACCTCTGACTTAATCAGCATTGAGTTGACCAACTGACCATCGGGCAGTGTCAAATCCACAACACAACACCCACCTGAAACAAAATGTCACATACATTATAATCCCATAATTGTCTGTATACATTTAATTCATTGTGGAGAATAAGAAAAAAAATGAAGATAACTGATCTGAAACACAGCTATCGTACATGTGCTTGTCCTCATCTTCTTCAACACAGAATTCAAATAGAGAAACTATCAGTCTTTTCTGTTCATTCCATGATTTTCAATCTATTACGACTTAAGAGACATTTCAGTAAAAGTTGTAATTGTTCAGGACAACTCCAATCTTACTCTTTTGTTTAACTCGTGTAGCAGGTGATAATTTATTATTAAAGTTTTCAACATACAACCGAAAAGATCCCTAACAGGCCTATATGAAGGAAACCTTCCAAGTGCTAGTTCAAACTTCCAACAGAGAATCAGTCTTACCTGTATGGTGAACAACTCTAGCCACAAAGATTTGGTGTTTCCAGATCCCACGGAAAATCTTCTGTATATCTGAGAGCCACGAGCCTTGGTGGTCCTGGAGAAAGTTTAAAGATTGTTGCATCCAGTCCACTACAAGTTTATATGACAAGGAGAAAGTTTAATGATTGTTACTTCCAATAACAAGGAGAACGTTTTAAGATTGTCTCTTCCAGTCCACTACAAATATACATGAGATAAATTGACAGACCAAAATACCAACATGCAAATCGACAGAATGACAAAGAGGAACACCAAAACTTACAACGTAGTTTTTAAAGACATTTAAAGAAGAAAATAGCTGCTTTTGGCCTTAAACTAAAAGACAGCGGCTAAAAGAGAGTAGAGAGAGAGAGAGAGAGAGAGAGAGAGAGAGAGAGAGAGAGAGAGAGAGAGAGAGAGAGAGAGCGAGAGAGAGAGAGAGAGAGAGAGAGAGAGAGAGAGAGAGAGAGAGAGAGAGAGAGAGAGAGAGAGGGGGGGGGAGAGGGGGGATTGAGAGGTCTAAAGAGCCAATTTATTTCTTGATGCAAAATTGTGGTGCCAATTTCGATTTTGAAATGTTTTACAGTGGATAATCAGCTAACTGTTTGAAGAGAATACATGATTTATCTGCAAAATGGAATTTGTAAAGACACATAAGATGAAATATTAAGACGTTATGAATAATGTTTTAAAGTTTATTTTTAGTGAGAACTGAGTCTCATCATACAGCAGACATTCAGCTATGTAAAACAATAAAACCAAGTTAATCTGTCAGACACCGGGGTGTAAGATGTAGGAGAAAATATTGAAAATTTACTCTACATAGTCATGTGACAACACACAGTACGTACCCTATAGCAGGCAATTTCGTCTCAGGCACTGGTACCAACGGCCGGCCGATCTCTTCACACGTGGACAACTTGGTTGGGGTTGAGGCTGGCAACGGTTCCACTGACGAGGAAGGTTCAACCGAAGAAGACAACTTCCCAAATGAGGAAGGTCCAACTGCTGAAGACGTCTCCGCTGATGAGGACGAGTCTTGAGTCTCAACCATAGACAACAGCCCTGACTGAGACAACCAGGCTGGGGTAAAGTTCTCCAACGGCTGTTCCTTGACCACGTCTCCGGGAACGGACGTCTTCGTCGTTCCTCCACGACCTCTCAAGGAGCCTGACCCTGCTCCGAGACTCCGGCCACGACATCGGACAGACATCTTGGAGTTGACCGTCTTCTGGCTCACGACCAGATTCTGGGCAGTAGAAGACTCGTCACACAACTCTTGGTACATGGTGTCTCAACTCAGATGCTGGAAGGAACAATCACAGACAGCAGGGTCAATATAACGCAGAAATCAGCACACTGATCTTACTTTATACTAAGATATTTGTATGAAGAATCTTTTAAAAGCTAATGGTAAGTGTATAGTACAGAAATTTCAAGTTGTATAAAGAAAAGTATGGTGTTGTTTAAGATTTAATTAATTTGCAGCCCCCACCCCCCAATAAAAACAACAAACAACAACAACAAACAATCAGCAAACAAACAAAAGCTTTAGGTACTGAAAGCAACTAAAAGGCCGAATGGGAGGAGGGGGGGGGGGGGTAGTGGTCTAGTGTTCTCAAACGACAACCATAAAATCAATGTCAATGATACAAAACTAATTGGAATTTGCAGAGGAACGAACGAGCGTCTACGAAATGAAAACATAAGACCTGCAAACGGGGCAGTATTCTTAGTTTTATTCAGTTAATGTGCCTATTATGGAAGGGACATAACAGTACTTTCAGGAATCTAAGCGATTTATCCTTTCACGAGTAAGTTCTATTGTCACACCTCCGTCCCTTCCTGTCTTCTTTCATCAATATATTTATGTGTGTATAATATTACATCACAATAGTACGCTGCTGTCATCACATAATGTCCACTGAAAATTTGTGGTACAGAGAAGTTATGTTGAAGTAATCATAATATTATTATCGATAATTTCTGTAAACGTGTAATAAACATTAATCATTAACTCATATTACAGGTCTGTAAACTGCTCCAAAATTTTGAGTCTCCTTATATTAAATGAGAAGTAGCCTCTGGCAAAGAGGATATTGTTAAATCTTCGGTTTATGGTACTGGACATGGACAGATGATATAAGGACAATAAACTTTACTCTCCTAATTTCCCATAATTTTTTTCTAACTGGTTGCACAATACAAAAGTAGCAGTCCTTTGAATGATCGCTCGGTTCTTGCAAAAAAAAAAAAAAAAAAAACAACAAACAAGACAAATGGAACTGCAAAGGGCACTGGGTTTTTTTTGTGTTGTTTTTTTTTTTGGTCACAGATATGGCAGCATATGTAAAAAACTCAACTTTTGTCTTGATTACCACCAGTTTCTCATCTCAGCAGAAATTGTCAAAATTGTTTACACTGTTGCGAGGCATAACGGCTATTGGTGTAAAGTAAAATGAGTGAAAACTAAAAGATCACAATGAAGCAACAGAGGAAAGTATACTTCTCAGAAAATGATACAACTTTCATCACAACAGTTGCATCAGACAACTAAAATTTATTTGTAGCCTAAAATCAGTGATCCTAACCACCATTTGTCTTTTTATTTTTTAATATGTAAAGTGAATAAAATAAGCACAAAACTATATCTAAAAGAAAATAGACCTAGATACCAAAAACGAGTTTCTTTTTTTTAATTCAGTGCCCCCAAATCGGTAATGATCAACTGGTTTTCTGAGCCCGAACCGTAGAGTTATCTCCTTTTATACTAGAGTCAGAGAGTATTTAATTATATTTTACTGTCTCTGCTAGAGTCCGTACGAGGTCACGTGACACGGAAACATTTGAGTTTGTAGGCGGCCATTTTTCAGTGGGCGAAAACGTTTGTTTACGTGTGAGTGGGCGTGTCTCTGCTCTTACGTGTTTTATTTGATTCTAACGTTATGATTTAATCCAAAGCAATTCTCTTAAAAGTGCAAGCATATGAAACCTCTAGATCTAGATCTAGTCCCTATCTGGATTAACGTCTTATTGGGTTCAATCGAGTATACGTTATATACACAGCCGCTTGGAGCTGTGACTAGAAAGCACAGTTGAGTATGAATTATCACATGTACGCAGATGATAAACAGTTGTATAAATCTGTTCCACCACTAGATCTAGATGTTAAAACCTCCCCTGCCACCATGGGTATGTGCACTGATGATGTCAAGAAC
>NW_004798066.1:91447-93474 GCF_000002075.1 Aplysia californica | reverse complement strand
ATCCAGTCAATAAGAAATAAACCACTTCGTAGAGATAGTGCTGATGAAGAAATAAAGGGTTTTTTGGGGTTCTATTTTTAAGCCTATATATCTCTATCTCTATCTATTTAATAATACATTTGTTTGTAGATCTAGTTGTAAAAAGAACGCTGTATTATTGCTATTTAGTAACCTAGATTGTACGCCACGGCGCCCATGCAAAAAAAAAAAGTTAACTAGGACCAAGCCGATCGCCTATCGCGTATGAGTATGAGGGAGAGAAAACATGCCTAGCCCATTGCTTTAGCTTGAACTCCTTCACACAACTCGCCCACTGAAACATGGCGGACGCCGCTGTCAAATGTGGCCATCGCGCAGCAAGGCGAGAGAGGGGCGTACTGTATCTAGTGCCTATAGTGTACATCTATAGCCCGAACTAAATTCTTTGGCGACCAGCGTAAAGGAAGGGACACAACCTAACTTTCGGATAGAAGATTTATTATGCAAAGAGGCTATTTAAAAGTATGTTTTCACGAGTACTTTCCCTTGTTATGCCTTTGTTCCTTTCTTATTTCAATTATAATAATACGAGGCTTTTACTTGTCGTACGAAGAAGTTACATTGAAGTTATTATACGGATAGTTTCTCTGTATTAAACATTAATCATTAATTCATATTGGCCCACTTTGGAATAACATCATGAACTTTTCCCAAACAAAACCCCAACAAAAACAAACCAACAAGAAACTTAAGCTTTATTGTAAAATTCAAAGTACTAAATCACTAACCCAACATTTAACATGCATGAAGAGGCTCGGGTTTTCGGCTTCAACGGAAGGAAAAGAATAGAACTAGATCTGTGGCCTTTCTCGCCCAGACAAATTCAGGATCACCAAGACAAAAAACCAGCCTCAGAAGTAAATAGTCTATGGCCTTTCTAATGCAAACTACTTCGAGTTCACCAAGACAACAAAGTAAGGTGTCTAAGGAGAGCCACATACTGACTCGATTTCAAAACCAGCTTCATGATAATAATAATAAAAATAAATAGCATTTATACTGCGCATTTCCATTTTCTAAAAGATGCTCAATGTGTATTACAACGAAAAAGACATCACATCTTAAAAATTAATTGACATGCGTGTACGTAAAAACAAAATATTATACAAATAATATAAATGCATATGTGTAAAAATTTATATGAGAAAAAAACAGTCTCGCAGAGAGGTTGGAAATGTGTTCATTAAAATATATACAATGCAATAAAAATTCACGAACGGTCACAATAAAGTTGAAAAGTGAGTAAATAGAAACATTCACTAAAACCTTCGTTCTATACAGATAGAAAAACATTTCCATTCTCTCTCTCTCTCTCTCTCTCTTCTCTCTCTCTCTCTCTCTCTCTCTCTCTCTCTCTCTCTCTCTCTGATAAATATAGGGGATTCAAAAGTGTTCTAGCATATTGTAAAAGAAAAAATAAGTAAAAAACAATTCTAAGAAAGATTGACTTAAACAATCGTTCTAATGTTGAATAAAAATGTGCAAGCCAAAAGGATGCTGGTTTAGACAGCGGTCTACCGCGATATTTCTGGTATACAGGTCTGATGCAGCCGTTGGTCATATGAAATTTTCTTTTAATGATTTGGTGATTGTAGTTTGTCTCCTATGGGAGGGGGAGGGCTGGCCCAGACCTTAGATTTCTTGAAAATAGTCCCGTCTGGTCACTCGCTGTTGCGACTTTCTTGTCAATCATTATCTTTATCACTGTAGAATTTCTGTGATCTAAACGAACCGTAAAACGAAGTAACCCAACCACCCAACGCAATTTTGTAACGCCTCCACCTTTGAGTTAGACACCCCTTGCGCTGTCGATACCGTGGCCAATCAGGCGGGACCAAAGAGGGCGGGACTTACACCAGAGACCGCTTAGATCGCAGTAGAGCGTGTTCGGTGGGGCGGGACTTAAGGTAGACCACTCTTACACGTGGTAACTCTTTTTTTTAAAACTTCGAATACCAAGAACAAAGATCCAAGTGCTAAGGATTCTG
>NW_004798066.1:87114-91347 GCF_000002075.1 Aplysia californica | reverse complement strand
CGCCCCACCCTTTCTCTCGCTAATAAGCTAATAGCATAATATATATTTTTAAAAAGAGCTGCTACGACTTCCGGGTCACACTGTGTGTTGTATGATTTCTCGCCATATTCCCTCACCACGTGCAGGCTTCGCTTTGCCAAAATTCAATTTGAACGGATGAGTGCAAGAAGAGCCGAAACGCCATTTTGGCGAAACAGAAATTATTTACTCATCATTTTCGATTACTTCCCCTGTTTTAGAGTTACCAATATCACCAAAAGGCCAAAGTGCAACTTCTCCAGTATTTAAACATTCATATATGACAGTCAATTTTCCAGCAAAAAGTACCTCAGTACATACAAGAATAGCCTTATGTCGTATCAGCCAATGTCATCGTAAGAGACAATGTGACGTCTATATTGAGAAGTCTATGGAAGTTACATACTGACAACAATGGTCGATGGGTGTTCTCGAAAATAAAACAAGGAAACAAACAAAACAGACTATAAACGTATGTTAGCGTGATAAATAAATCTTAGTCCACCATCAAGAGGGAATAAAACAGAAAGAAAACAAACCCCAAAATGGCCAGTTAAACTTGTGAAATGACAACGAGTCAATAATTTACCCCCCCCCCCCCCCCCCACTGCCCCATTCTTCCTCCACCTCACCCCACCCCAAGTTCATAACACGTCTGGTCAGACTACCCGGACGTAGACCAGGCGCCCAGGGCAGTCATCGCTAACCAAGTGTGTGAACATTAGTGAACAAAGGACATTGTCCGGTGGTCAGCTGATTGTTACGTGGCTAAGCCGGCTTAATTATGTCCTGGCAACATTTTCTTTATTGCACTGGGTTTCGGGTTGTGTAACTGGTACACACTGGTGGACTGTTGCTGGGTGTGTTAGAGTTATCCCCCTCCCCACCCCTCACCCCCCTCGCGCAAAAAACCCCGCACAACATACAAAAAACAAAGGGTTAAAAACTCCCTATGGCATAGGGTATGTTCAATGGCTCTATGATTGCTGTTACTTCTTTCTGTCACATAGAAATGGCGTCAGATTAAGTTAAACAGCTGGAGTTTTCACCATTGAAAGTACGAACTGCTTCCTTGTGAATTCAAGATTATTGACCTCAGATCCCTTCCACAGTCTGCCCTATTCTTTATTCATGACCTTCATTTTTCGACCATTTAAGTTGGCAAGCAATGAGGAACGTTTCTTCAATGAATCTAACTATCTAGATTTAAATGAACAGCGGCGAAATATATCATTCTAAAACAACCGTGCATAATCATCTAAAATAAACAACGGAAAAGAGAAGACTATCGATAGAAGGTCTACGTTACAGACTAAAACAAAACACAATGAAAGGTCTTGTTGAAACGACAGAATAACGTCATGGTCCGGCCATCATAGGCGAAGTCAACCACGTAGCTAAGATGGAAATTACTCATTTGTCATTCCCCTTCTCATGTCAATCTTTTGGAATTAAAATTATATTTTAAAAGTGTCGAGACGTTATCCTTAATTAAAACATAATCGTTTTTTAGAATGATTAAAAACGTGTATTAGAAAACAATCAAAGGGGTGTCTCCATAAATCTCAAGAGTGGAAAAAAATGAATTAGACCACGCGGGCAGCACCATGTCGTAAGTGGTCAAATGCCTAACTCAATAAATAATAATTATATACATAAATAAGTGCATCAAATAAATACATAAACAGAACGTATTTACCAACTGAAAGCCACAAATGCATAAATCTTCCACAAACTGGGAAAAGAACACAATCGTCGATGATGAAAACGGAAAATGCAGCAACGTGCGTCAACGTCGATGATCGATGCGATAATGAGGAAGGTGCAACAAAATCTCTGGTGAAATTTTCCCGCCACCCTCGTTTTGGGAGTGACGTTGTCACGTTACTCTGTTGCCCAATCAGCGTCTTCCCAAACACAAAGGATACTTGTTATTGGTCACCTGGCTAGGATACCATAATAATATAGAAGTATCAGCGGAAGACCTGTAATTGGACAGATGACTTGTATACCATTTGGGAGCAAACACAAATTTGGTCTGATATTTGGCTGCCTATGGTATTCTAATTAATTTCTCTTCTTTTTTTATCTTGAAGACGATAGATATTAATCATTTTAATTGAAAAAAGAAAGAAGTTAAAGAGAAGAGACGACATTTTCAATTTGATTGACATAATGTATTTCATCTCTAACTTAGTTAAGGTGACCATAACATTGGCTGTTATTGCCGATATATCTCTCGCTATTAATGCTAGGCTAAAAATAGCCTATGTAACAAAACAACAAAGTTAATTTGGAATACTCCGTGTGTGGGTGACAGGGGACGAATTAAAAGGGGGGGGGGGGGGGGGAATCCCCGTCTGCGGTAAGAGATCTTTGTTTGAAATGAAAGATTTATCATAACAAAAAGCGGCGCCAGTGGCCTTGTGGCTATAAGAGGAGCCCATTGCAGATGGGATCGGGTCGGGTCGTGCCCGACTCTTCGCCTGAAAACAAACGCTGATCAGCTTGTGCCACGATAGCCGCTTTGCACCCTCAAACTGGCTATCAACGCCCCCCCCCCCCCCGGCCCGACCCGATCCCCCAATGGGCACCCTGTATTAGGCTACCGGACCCATAATCCTGAGATTGCGGGTTCGGGTGTTCAAACGTCAGCTCGTCCGACGTTGTGTCCTTGGGAAAAGCACTTTACACGAATTACCCATTTGGTCAGTCCTTTCGGAGATGGGCGTTAAAATCGGAGGCCCCGCCTTTTAAATAATATAATAGTGTTCATAGGAGCATGGACGGTTGTGCTACATTAACTTGAAGTTATGAAATCAATAACAGCATGCTTGATTACAGGTATTCCGAAGAAACCCCACAAAAACAACAATAACACAGTACAACTTTTTTCTGAATATCTCACACAAAAATTGTTTTAGAATTCTGTAATTTGGAATAGGCATAATTCATTTAAAAGGACTTTGTTTGACATGAAATCCACGAAGAAGAAATTTATTTGGAAAATGGAATAATGGCTTAAAGAACAAGACACCCAAGAACGCAAAGTTCACCGTTTAAAAAAATCTTGTAAAGGAAGTCGTAAAAACATTGGTTGACATTTTTCTTTTATTTTCTCTTTGACATTTAATTTTCCATCGCGGTAGCCTTTAAACAATATTTAATTTCTTTTACAGAGTTTTAAAAAGCTAACAATTTCATTCTGGAATTTCTAGAAGCAGTGCTCTACGTGCCCTCCTTTGGATTCGACACATTTTAACGCGTCGTTTGAAATTTTCAATGACGCCCAAACACAAGGACCTGCTAAACCATGAGTGTTTAAAACCACATACACTGTATACTGTATATATATTTTTAAAAATTCTTTCGAGACAAGACCAAAAAAAAATTGGTCTCTGGTTCACAGAAGTGTCATTCAAAGTCGCACACTCATTTTCAGATTAATAAACTGGCAATTGTTTTCTTTAGCGGCAGAGACAAAAGTGAATAAGCCTTTTTTCCCCTTTTTCAATCATTTAAAAAAATGTATATAGCCTACAAACCAGGAAAAGGTGAGGGCGTATATAATAACTTTGGAAGTAGGAGGGAAATCCCTCACAGAAGTTGATGAACCTCTGATAGTGTGCGGCTTAGATGTTCCCCCGTCCAAATGACGCCAAAGATCCTAGATCTACATTACACAAAAGAAAAAGTGGTCGTTCGAAGGGGCCAGCAGGTTGGTCTTTTGAGAGCAACCCGCGGGTCAAAGCTCGTCATTTCACAGTGCGCCAGTAAAACATTCCTAAATTAACCAAGCGGCTCTCGTGGCCTAGAGGTTAAGGTGTTCACCTCTCTTTCAAACGTCCCGGGTTCGAATCCGGGTAGCGACGGATAATTTTTCTTCTTTAAAATTGTCTCTTTTCACCTCCTGTTGTGATCTCTAGCTATGTTCTGTCGTCTGCCTTCGTCTTTACTTTCTGCCCCCACCCCCCTCATCTCCTTTGCCCCCTTCTCTGGGTTCCTGACTCTTTCTGCATCCGTTCTACTGCTACTCCATGGCTCCTTATTACTGCTGTCTTTCAGCCACATCCTGATATTCTGGTAGGAAAGATCTACAACTAGCCTTCTCGGACAAGGGCAAAAAAATCTCTTAGGTCCCGTGTGCAAGTTGCTCTCGTAAAAGACGCCTTGGTGGTCTAAAATCGACAAGAGAAGGCTACGGCAACTGCACGG
>NW_004798066.1:74614-84614 GCF_000002075.1 Aplysia californica | reverse complement strand
TCTTGTGTGAAAAAAATCAAAGTGAAACTGTGATAAGTTTTTGAATAAATCAACATAATAAAAAATTCGGAAAAACCCCCTTTTAAAAAATATGTTGACGATGGCTTGTTGACCTTGACCCAAAAGTTAAAGGTTGTTTCTTTACAGTCCCCTAGTGGGTAGCGCTGTGCAGTCCCCAAACAACTTCCATTATTTGTAATGATGTGTGAAGTGTGTGATGGGAGGAAGTATGAGTAGGCCTATGTGCGGCAGTGTGTGTGTGTGTGTGTGTGTGTGTGTGTATATATATGTGTGTGTGTGTGTGTGTGTGTGTGTGTGTGTGTGTGTGTGTGTGTGTGTGTCTGTGTGTGTGTCTGTGTGTGTGCACGCGCGTGAATGCTTGCTTGCTTTCTTGCTTGCTTTAGTGTCTCTCTCCTTTCTTGTCTATTTTTCACCTCCCATATCAGAGACCTAGATCTAGCAATGTAAACATTGCTAGATCTAGGTCTCTTCCCTCTGCATATGTCTCTCTCCCTCCCTGTCACTCTCCCTCCCTGTCACTCTCACCACCCTCCCTCTGTAGTGTTCCGCCTCCTTCTCCTTATTCGTCTCCTTCATTCTCTAGGCCTATGAGCGCTCCAAACCCGCTGTGAGAAGTGAGAAGACGGTCAAAGGCGTGGGACCGAAACCGGGGATTCCCAGAGTACTTACTTAATGTATTCATGGGTCAAAATGGACACGGGACTCAGCATTGTTGTGATTGGCTGCAAACCATCCGATCGCGCGATTCGCAAGCATGAAAACAAACTCGTCTGTTTTTGTAGGTCACCGACCGAGTCGATCGGTGTGTGCCACGATGGCTGCTTTGCACCCTCAAATTGGCTAGCCTCGACTACTCAATGGGCCCGACCTGACCCGACCCGATCACGTATGTGGGCACCCCCTATTAAAAAACAAACGCGTTTGTTTTCAGATCTACGAGTTGCGCGATCTGGTGCTTTGCAGCTAATCACAACAAGGCTTAGTCACGTGTCCATGTTGACATTCAGATATTATACATGTATACATTATTTGAGTCAGAGGATAATTTAACGTGTGAAATATTAGTTTCAATGTTTTTTGGGGGTTATTTTCTATTCTGCAGACATAGTTTGACATCTTACAAATAATATAGCCTCTCTAGTGGTTAGGCTCTCGGACTCGCAACCGTAAGGTCGTGGGTTCGAATCCCGTCAGGGGCCCGACGTTGTGTCCTTGGGAAAGGCACTTTACACTTATTTTCCTCACTTCACCCAGGTGGGAATGGGTACCCGGCTATAGACAGCGAAAGATCTTGTCAGTTTGTTAGTGTTTGAGTGCTTAATCGGCTGCTCGCACTGTATGCTTCCCGGGAAGCTGAGAATGTTTCGGATTGCTCTATGGTCTGCTGGGGTAATAATATAGTGTAAAGCGCATAGAGCCTGGTGTTGAGCGGAGATATGCGCTGTACAAATGCTATCTATTATCTATTATTATTATTAGATTAGGTTGGAAGAAGGCGGTGGCGATGGATTGGACACACTCTCATGAAGCCAGGCAGCTGCATAGCAAAGAACGAGTTGGATTGGAATCTACAGGGTAAAAGATCAAGGGGAAGACCGAATGGAATCTGAACAAGAATCTCAGAAATTGTTGTACAGAAAAGTGGGAAGGCATGGAACAACACCAAGAGGCAAGCCCAGGATAGAGAAAGTTGGAAAGTGTTTGTCCGTGGCTTATACCCTTGTGCAGGGTGAGAAAGGCAATGGTGATGATGATAGCGGAGAGAAATATCCTCTCCCTTCCGAGGGGAGATTCCTTTAAGACAGGTTTCTGCCGTGCACTGGTTTCTGTTAAGGCAGGTTCGACTGTGTATACCAGGTGACCCCCCCCCCCAAAAAAAAAAAAAAAAAAAAACCCTTCATCCACTGAGACGCCCATAAAACGGTTAAAATGGAGATAGAAATACCAGATTTCACAGACGAAAGTGGTCACCATCTGAATTTATTATGACAAATTTATAAAAATATAAATTCCAAGTTTGAAGGAAGTTAGAGCACATGCTCCATGTGACGTCCGTTCCGGGCGATACACGCTCTGAGGCGCTTGACGAAATTGTTTATGACATTTTCCATTTGCTCTAAGGAAATCGCTTTGACGTTGGTGGGAAAAGTACTCTCAGCTGCTGGAGGGTTTGAAAGTTACTGCCACATAGTTTGTCCATTATGTACTATGTACCCACAAAGTTGGAAAATTTAGGGGGTTGAGATCGTGACTTAGAAGCTCAGGGGTTCACTGTGTCAAGACTGACAAGTCTCTCGTCAAAATGGTCCCTCAACAGCTGAAGGAAAGCTATCGTATTGTGTGGGGCAACACGTTCTTATACGAAATACTGCTGTGCTCTCATTTCCGTTCCGACTAACCTCCCAGAGCTCTCCAAAACCTGGTCAACATCTTGAGGTAACCATCCTTGTCTGTGACTGTGAAGAAATATGGGCCAATGATGTCCTGGCGGCTTATGTCAACCCAAGCAATGACTTTCAAGTGGTGGATATTTAGTTCGTACACTTCGTCAGGCTTTGCAGAGCCCCAGGATATGTAATTTTTGTTATTAACATGTTCGTTCAGGTAAAAAATTGCCTCATCACTAAACCATATTTTACCCAGCAATGTCTCGTAGCCTCCAATCTCACGGAGCAACCACCTGTACATTGTCATTCTGTCTGCTGCATTGGTGTCACAGAGCCTTTGATGTGCCAGGACCTTGTACAGTTTAGACTTTAAATCGTACAAACATGCACCAAACATATTCTCTAGTTATAGTTAATTCAATACTATGACAATGAACTGACAGGTGTTTGTTTTTTTTAGTTCTTCGCTCACAGATTCAATCCCCACAGCAACATGCGCACTTGCTTCGGTCTCCCACTGTGGGTGACCCTAGTTTTAAATCTCTTGTTTTTATTTTCAACAGAGTTGTGTGACCTGAAGCCAACCACCCTCTTAAGTACTGTTACTTTACTTGGCATTTTATTACGGTCTTTGGTGTTAATTCCAAACGTTTTAGAGAAGAGATTCCGTGTCGGGCATAGGAGACTGTGTTTCGATATTATTATGTTTAAACCATATAAATACGCTGTTCTGCATTTTCGGGGTAGCCATGGCTGCTTACAAGGTACTGTTGTTTTTGTTGCATATTTCTCTTTCCAGATAGTTCAGCTTGCTTCCTGTCAATTCTTGTGTGAATTGTGTACTTTGGTGGAGAATTATAGGCTTTCCCGAGGGTAAAGTTTAATTTTTGGGTTAGTAGGTATATATTATGCACACTATAATATGTTGGTATTATATATATATATATAAATATATATTAATATACACAGACTACATAGCCTACATAGGCATGTTTAAGAAAGACAGTTGAGCTGATCAAGTTTCAGCCACAGTCTCAAGTAAGATAATATTTTCTTGCAGCTTCAGTTGGGCAAACGCAGTAGGTCAAGGCTGACAAAATGTTACTTATTCCACTAAAGCACCCACAGTTTTACATTTTAATTCCTCTAAATTTAAACTTTAGCTCAGCCTTATTTCTATGCTTATTTGAGTTTTGTTTTCTCTTTTTGTTTCTTGTCTAATGCTTAGTTTAGTTTAATGGTTTAAAGCCACACATAAGTTTTGGAGTCTCCCCATTTGGGTCGAACAATGTTTCAGGGGTTTTAAGAAAGTTACCTTGAAAATTATGTGCTAAAGGATACTGAATAGAAAATTAACTGTACTCTCAACGTCCTATTTCTAAGAGATGGCTCTGTAAAGTTGTTTTAATTGTAAGTCAATACAATGCTTATTTTGTGATGTTTTTGCTCGTTTTCTTAAAATGTTAATTTCCTGATTTTAAAACCTAAAACTCTAAACTCATTCAAGAGAAGGACATGAAATATGGAGGAAAGTACACCATACAATTTTAAATAAAGTGACCCTTTCTTTTCGTTAATTACAATGTATTTCATTGGTCCCATCGGCCACAGCAAAAGCCATAAGTCATCTTAACCTTTAATTCTTCTACTCCTCTATTTCGCTGAAGAAATATTCTCCTCTGCGGATTTATTGGTCATCGCCAGACATTGACTGACGAGCTATTATGACGAGCTAATCATCATAGATGTCATGGATAGTTTTTCGTGTTTTTTGTTTTTTTTTTGTTTTTAGCTTTTAAATGGTCCTGCAGACGGCCTGGTTACGCTCTAATTTGCCATTTCTATGAATATGTGGCTGGTAACGATTCCTTAAACTGAATAGGTCTATTTTTAATATTTGAGAGGATCACTTTGAAAAATAAAGGCAGAAAGTAAAAATCATTCATGTGTAGATTCTGGTGCAAAGAAGAAGTGTGTGGCCTTTATAAAGACATCGTTATGTCCACTTCAGCCCAGTTGGCCTTTGTTGAGCCTGTATATTATAGTCTGTAGGCCTAAATAAGTATGTTTTCATGATCATGTCCTTTTTTAAAAAGTTCTGACATGACGTTTAAAGCTACTATAAATGTGTGTGTGTGCCTGGAGAAAGGTCTCTGTTGTTGAATTTTTAAAATATATCAAAATATGGGGATATTCTTGTGACAAATCCAGTTCTGAACATGTTGGCTTTTAAATTTTCCAAATATCTCTAGTAGTTTTAAAGATATGCCACATTTTGTAACGCAGGGAGTAAAAACAAAGTTTGGAGAAAATCCCAATCTCTAGCGCATTTAGACTTAGAATATAAAATCCTTCCAACATGTTATTAAGAAATGACTAAACGAGTGTTTCCTGGTGGAACTACATTTTTGACCAGGTACGATTTTGGCCTTTTCATCCCATTGCTCAAAAATACCTGTGCGGACAACTGGGACCTCTCTCCAGACACACACACACACACACACACACACACACACACACACACACACACACACACACACACACACACACACACACGCACGCACGCACGCACGCATGCACGGACGCACCCACACACGCACGCACGCACGCACGCACGCACGCACACACACACACACACACACACACACACACAAATGATTGTCATTTTTATTTGGTTAAATAAAGGTCTGGAGTCCCCCCCCACCGAAATTTTTTTTTTTTTTTTTTTAATGTATATAATATATTATATATATAAAATCGAGATAACAGACATTGAAATGGGGGCTCTCGTGGCCTAGAGGTTAAGGTGTTGGCCTCTCATTCAAAGGTCCCGGGTTCGAATCCGGGTAGCGACCGAAAAATTTTCTTCTCTAAAATTGTCTCCTTTCACCTCCTTTCCTGCTCTCTAGCAATATTCTGTCGTCTGCTTTCGTCTCCTCTTTCTGCCCCCACCCCCTCAACTCCCTTGCCCCCTCCTCTGGGCTCCTGACTCTTTCTGCAGCCTTTCTACTGTTACTCCTTGACTCCTTCTTACAGCTGTCTTTCTACCACACCCCTGATCTTCTGGTAGGAAAGATCTACCCCTAGCCTTCTCGGACAAGGGCGAAAAATCTCGGAGGGCCCGTGTGCAAGTTGCGCACGTTAAAGATCCCTTGGTGGTCTAAAATCGATAAGAGTAGGCTTCGGCCGCCACCCGGGCAAAATTCAAAATTTCCTACCAACGAAAAAGTATTAGGTGTGTCCCGCGCGCTCATATGACCTTATGCAGTCGCGAGCGCCGTAAAACCCTATACTAAATAAACAAGACATTGAAATAGTAGTTTTTTTCCCCAGAAATTGTTTCTGTAAATTTAACCATCATAACAACACTTACAAATTTCAACTTTTGAGGGAAGTTGTGAGGGATGTCTGAGAAATGGACTTACATTCAAGTGTCTATATTATGTATTACCACATTAGCTACTCATCTGTCTGTCTGAGTGTGTGTCTGTGTGTCTGAGTGTGTGTCTGTGTGTCTGTGTGTCTGTCTGTGTGTCTGTCTGTGTGTCTGTCTGTGTGTCTGTGTGTCTGTGTGTCTGTGTGTCTGTGTGTCTGTGTGTCTGTCTGTCTGTCTGTCTGTCTGTCTGTCTGTCTGTCTGTCTCTCTCTCTCTCTCTCTCTCTCTCTCTCTCTCTCTCTCTCTCTCTCTCTCTCTCTCTCTCCATATTTCTCTCTTTTACCAAAAGACCAGCACTTCAAATAGTGCCCAGCTAATCGATATCATACCTTTGTTTCAGACACTTCGTCAGAAAAAGGAAGGTTTGAAGTGAAATTTTGGAGTTGGGTTTGAAGGAAAAAAAAAAGCTAGATATGTTCAAAATGAGTACTGTAATCAATATCGGGGACTCTTGAGTAAAATTAAATTAACACCCTAGCAAGAAGTTCGAGTTTCCTGTTTTTCAGGACAGTGCAAAACCAACATTCTTAATATTGTAACATCACCCAAAGCATAAGAAAATCCAAGGCATTATTATCAAAAGAGGATTGGGAATTAGACACAGTTTGCCTCATTGATTTCAGGTCTTATAAACAAACAACACCAAGCACTTAGGCTGTAAAGGAAGAGGAAAGCCACGCAAAAGGTGGATCGAGGGTGTCAAGGAAACCCTAAGAAAACATAACATCCCAACTGAAAGAGCTGCGGAGCTGGCCTACCATAGAAAACTGCATCTCCCCTCGACGCTTAACGGCAACAGAGGATGCAAACGTAAAGTAAGTAATAGACAAACAAATAACACAAAAATTTAATCCAGAATAAAATATTACAGCTGAATAGATTCGAAAATAGAGCAACACCGCCAGACAGAACAATTAAACAAAACCTGCCTTGAACTGGGTTTATTTTTATGATCCAAGAGCACACACAGAACAACGATTAAAAAAGGCATACGTAAGTCAAAGACAGGAGTCCATAAAATCTTTCCAGTAACTCAAAATTTTAAAAATGCACAAAACAAAGAAGAAAATCTTACTTGACAGTAGAAAAAAATGATCATCCTTGGGATTCATTTTCATTGGCTGGGCTATAGCCTACCAAGAATACTACATTAGATTCAGCTCTCTTTTGGAGTTTGTATAACATTTTGTTTTTAAACATAAAATGTTTATAGGCAAATCAAAGAAAACGATTCATTAGTTGGGCTTTTTAAATATATCATACAAAAAGAATACAATTTGAACAGGGGTTCGTCTAGAAATACCTGTAATACGCCTTAGAATTACGTAAAACTATCTTTTCTCCAACACATACAGAAAAATACAAGTTTACAGTATCCTGATTTCAGAAAACTTGGCATATTTTTGACAATGACGATGTAATAAGCGTTGACACAATGAGTATTAGTACCAGAGGCTTTAAAAACAAAACCCCGAATATCTCAGTACAAAACAATCATGGAACTGAACTGAGGACCATCCATATGTGCAGTCATGTGTGCTCAATAAGTATCGTTTAGGACAGGAAGCTGTATTCTAAAAATTTAACAATGGTAAATCTTATGGTTTTTCAGTTATTTGTTCCCTTTTAGCAAAACAAGTAAGAAGCCTTGTAATGTATCGTCAGAGCTGCATGCTAATCCTTGAACCTCAGAAACAGCAATAGATCTTATATATTCTTTTCTATTCAATCAATCTTATTTTATTAATATTAATATATTTTTTGTTTGTAACTGTTTTACGGCGCTCACAACTGCATAAGGTTATATGAGTGCGCCGGGCGAAGTAAACATTTTCAGCTTGGTAGGAATTTGTGAAATTTTCCTTGGTGACGGCCGAAGCCCTGTCTCCATGCTCCATGGGAAGCAGGGAAAGGAAGTGGGAGGAAATTTACTCCCAGTTGGTAAGATAGAAGCCATTAGGCTAGTATCTCCACTTCAGAAAGGATAGGCTCTATATAGGACAGTGAATCGGTCATTTATATAAAAGCATAGTATAAAAATACCTCGTTCAGTATGCAATGATATTATGGGTTTTCATGAGTTTTTCGATACTGAAACGATTTTTATTAACACTCACTATTGCACTTATACCTGAGAGCAGAGTATGGAAATAATAAAAGGCAAAAAATGGACAGTTGAATGCAAAATATATTTGTCTCTTGATTGGGAATTGATAAAAATGTAAAAACCTTAAATATATTAGCCGAGATACTGAACTAAAAATGATAATAAAATGGAGCTGTACTACAAAAGATGGTGGACGTAATGGGGGAGCTCTAACTTTCCATGAGATGTATAAGTAAAAAAAAAGGTAGTGATCTCCTACTGTGGGTTTTGTTTAGACCCTGCATATTATCGTTCATTACCATCACCTCTTAATTAAGCACACCAACATTTTAAACACGGTCTTTCTCTTCACTGCGATATCTTACATTACAACTATAAATCTTATACAATAACAATAGAAAACAACACATAAACATCAGCACATCACACCGTTAGTCTCATGACATCTCAGTTATTTTTCGGTAAAAGTAAACCTGGGCCCTCCACACAGACCGTATTTATTGTCCATACAAACATTCAGGATCTCCACATTCAGCGGAGTCACATTTGGGTTGGTGTGACGTCACGCGTAAAAGACTCTTTTTTCATGTATTTCCAGAATGGGGCGTCAAATTTACTTTTACCCTTTACTCTACTCGTACAAACTAGGAATTAGACATCTTTCATTGCCATGGCAGACACTCCACCCTGCTCACGGGGTAGACTACTAGGACACAGAGCATGTCGTCCCCCGTCCACGGGTATACTGGCACCAGTGATGAACGTTGCTTGGTCAGACGCCAGGAATGCAATGACGTCTGCTACTTCTTCTGGTTCTGCATGACGCCCCAAGGCATGTGTCAGTCGTGCCCGTTTTAGGTACTGCCGGATAAATGAATATGAAAGCAGCGGTGACAGACGATGTAGACAAAGATGGATAGATAGTTATCGTGAATCTGTGAGAGTATGTGTGTATGTGTGGGCGCGGATGAGGGGATAGAAACAAGAGAGACAGAAAAAAACCCCAACAGAAATGTGTGCAACTAAGCCGATATTGCTATCCCTGTGATAAACTCATCAATAACAGTCATAAATAGCTTTCAAGTGGGTGTTTATCATGGAATGCATTTCACTTCAATAACAGTCATAAACAGCTTTCGAGTGGGTGTTTATCATGGAGTGCATTTCACTGGCAATTTTGATGAACAGGCAGAAAGCATGCGTAGTTTTCAGCTTCAAACAGCAAATGTCAGTCACAAACCAGAGGTCAGTGGTCAACAAACAGAATAACATGAAGATACCGGTAAAATAATAATTTATCTTGTATTTATACAGAATCTCCAACCACAGATAATCAAACCGTTCACAAGAATCTGAACGCTGGGCTGCTACGATTGCAGATGAATTTCATAAAGAGCAGAACAAAACTTTAATTGAGATCGAAAAGGAAATGGCAAACACGGGCCACAAGCTTTTATGATATAATACAGCTGACAGTAGGCCCTACAGAACCCTTATCTCTGTTCATTTAAAAACTGTACATCATTCCCACTCCAGTCAAAATGAATCATGGCTTATTAAAGCTCCTGCGCTCACAGTTTACACTGATTATTTCCAACAAGACTGTCACTCCTATGGGAGTGTAGGGTTCCTGTCTTTCAGGAAGCTATGTCATATAACCAATTTTTTTTCTTCTCTTTTCCGAGGCTCAAACTCATTTTGCCCTCTGCACACGATGCTCAAACGTCACGCCGTATCTTATAGCCTATTTGCCCTCTGCACACGATGCTCAAACGTCACGTCGTATCTTATAGCCTATTTGGTATGCCCTCACTACTCAATGTACACTTTCAAGGGTACTTCAAATGGATGTGTTAAAGAAACGGCAAACGAAAGAAATTATAACACAGCTCCAAAACTGTACAAAACCAAATCAGTTATCCTGCTCGGGTGTCCTTCTTTAACCTCCCCGTTGTGAATTCCAGAACCGCAAATTTCATCTCTATGTCAAAAGACTGCATGTGGCTAAATGAAGAGAAAATATGAAACATTGAGCTAAAATTAAAGCAAA
>NW_004798066.1:58913-66413 GCF_000002075.1 Aplysia californica | reverse complement strand
TCTATCAAACCAATAACAAATTTAGGGACCTCAATGCATCTAGCTCGCTTTGGAAGTGTGTTTTTCTTCACAATTCCTCATCCATAGATGTTACAGAAATCTGTTCTCGTTAATCGGTGAATTAATTCATAGATTAACGATTGGATTAATTAACGGACTAAATTATCGTTTTACTCAAGCTGCTATTCATTATTCTATTAATTATTCTTTTACTGAGGCCAATTGTTGTAGTTTTTGTTGTTGTTGTTGTTGTTGTTGTTGTAGTTGCTTTTTTAAAGGTTTTTGAAGCATGTTGCTAAAGAAAACAGTCCATAATACATGCAACTTACAATTCTGCGATTGGAATTGAGCACTTATAAACCGCAAATATAAAGACACACAAACTGTAAGATATTACGTTGTTTTCTCACCTGACATTGGTCCTCATGAGCCGGTCGTACTGATCAACAGGCGCTGTCTGTATACTGCCCAACGCTATGATGCCTGCATTGTTTACCTGGATAAAAAAAAAAGTCAGGTTCTTATGGCTTGCTTTTTTGCGTGCATATTTGTTTGGATCATCGTTTGCTTCGTTTTGTTGAGAATATGTACGCATGAGAGTGTGTGTGTACGTGTGTGTATGAGTGTGTTCTGGGTGGGGTAGGGAGAAAGATAGAAAGACAGACTGTATGACTGGCGAAAACAACACACTATTGGTATAGTTCTTAAAGAAAGTGCACTATATTTGGAATTTATTTTGTTTTCAAGTAGGGCTATACAATATATGTCCCAAAAATTACGTACCAGTTGCCTTCTCGTAACTGAAATATACCAGGACAAACAGTACAGCAGCGAAAGCAAGCCACTGGCCGATTGCAAGCAGGAAAAGGTCAAGCGACGTCGCTGCCCATGTCAAAGTGTAGGGTAGGGAGAAAGAAAAAAAGACAGACTAAAGAGACAGACAGACAGACACACACACACACACACACACACACACACACACACACACACACACAACACACACACACACACACACACACAGAGAGAGAGAGAGAGAGAGAGAGAGAGAGAGAGAGAGAGAGAGAGAGAGAGAGAGAGAGAGACAGACAGACAGACAGACAGACAGACAGACAGACAGACAGACAGACAGACAGACAGACAGACAGACAGACAGACAGACAGACAGACAGACAGATAGACAGGCAGGCAGACAGAAAGAGAGAGAGAGAGACAGAGAGAGAAAGAGAGAGAGAGAGAGAGAGAGAGAGAGAGAGAGAGAGAGAGAGAGAGAGAGAGAGAGAGGGAGGGGGTAGAAGTGACACAGATGCCTACATTAAGGTAGACAGGCACAGGAGTACAGATACACAGAACACTATCGTTAATATCGTTGATATCCTTTGCTCTTGTGTTTTGGTAAGAAAAAACAACAAAAGCTCATCGACACAATAACGGTCATTTAGAGCAGAGAAAAGAGCAAAACAGACTTACAGAAACAAGAGTGGAAGGAAAAGAAGTACGTAAAATCTACCAAACGAACTAAATTGATACCACGAGGCTTACCAGAATATCCAAACGCCCGTTATGAGCATCCACTGACGACTTGAAAATCCGTTCCGTGTCTCCGTCTACCGTCAGGTCACCAACGGCCAGCAGGGGCTGAGAAAAAAGGACAAGGTGAGAAGGGGAGGGAGAGGTAGACATAAGTTTTGAGTTTGAGTTTGAACCGCATGCGGTCTTGGACATAGATTTAAGGGAACAGGATATACGTGCGCAGGTATCATGCTGCACTACAGTGCCGATGGCCCTGGTTCCCCAACAGGATGTTCTTAACTTAGATTGTTCTGAAGAGTTTTTAAGGCTCTCCGCCCATTTGGCTATCGGGGATGGACGTTAAATTCGGAGCTCCCGCTTTTAAAATAGCCTTTCAGTGTTGAAAGAGGTGCTAAACTTTTACTAATGAATTAGGATTCATGCTTTAATGGTTAAGATAAAGTACAATACTAGACCATCATGTTTCGTTATCACCTCTATGGACTTCATCACATACAACGACCACAGCCCGGCATTTCCTGTACCAACTAAAAACTGCCACCCCACTGTGACCCCCACGATGACCCCGAATGATGCACACTAGGTCGAGCAGTTTGAAGTAGGGTTGTAGTGTACTTCAGTTTACAGTTAGCCCATGCGTGACTGACGATTTTCTAGTTAAATATACTCGTCTAAAAAAAAAAAAAAGAAAGAAAGAAACGCATAATCTAGACCCATACTTTTTGGATCTCATAATAGGTACTCATGAAGTGCGAGTCTTGTTTTTTCAGTATTCAGCAATACGTGTGAGTTGACCTGTATAAAACAATTCACCCACTGTGGGTGCCTGGGGCGAAAACAACACACTATGGGCATAGTTCTTAAAGAAAGTGCACTATATTTTGCATTTATGTTGTTTCCAAGTAGGGCTATACAATATGTGTCCCAAAAACTTCGTACCAGTTGCCTTCTCCTAACTGAAGTATACCACGACAAACAGTACAACAGCGAAAGCAAGCCATTGGCCGATTGCAAGCAGGAAAAAGTCAAGCGACGTCGCTGCCCATGTCAATGTGTCCCAGTCCACTATCAGCCAGCTTTTTGAGCGGTTTCAGCGGTCCAACTCACCTGGCAATACTGACAACAAACCAAGGACCGACGGACTAAGAGCAACCACTCAAACTGAAGATGGTCTCATTCGGACCCGCCACGTAATTAAAGAATCGCATTTTAACAGCTTCGGAGACAGTACCCGACCTTTTGCAAGCTCATCCGCATCTCTGACCAAACCGTCAGGAACCGCCTCCACGAAGCCAGATTACCGGTATATCGTCCAGTTTTGTGGGCATTGCTCACCAATCGACATCGCAAACAGCGGCAGCAATGGGCGACACAACATGATAGGCGCCTCCGAGTTCACCGACGTCGAAATAAGAGATTCGCTACAAGTATCTAAGAGGCCCCAGCACATGTGATGCAGGTGTGATGATGTGGGGAGCTGTCAACCACACTAGCAGGATTTAAATCTGGTGAGGATTCAGGGCAATTCGACTGTCCAGGCCTACATCAACAACGTTCTGACGCCCCATCACAGGACAATGCCAGATCCCATTCAGTCAGGGTCACTAGGGATTTATTAAACAGGAGCAACCAGATTAAAACCCAATAAAGCAAAATTTGAGACATTTTGAACAGATATCCCAGGAACCCCAAATATTTGTTTATTTACAATAGTTATTGATCTGAAAGTAAAATGGGTTTTTTAGCGTACTATGCAGTTACACGTTTATTTGGACTACAGATTAAAAGATAGCGACTTTGCCCTTCTAATGGGTTCCAAGTTAATGAGTGTTTTTGAAGGAGCATGGTCATTCGACATCTCGATTCTTTGAAGTCCACAATTTTTTAATTGGGTTTCACTGTCGACCCTCCCCCCTCCCCTCGGTCTCCCCCTTCTCCTCCTCCCCCTTCTCCCCTGCTAGACCTCAAGGGTACCCAATAATAGGTTCAGGTCAAGATGTATCCGGGTAGTACGTGTGTATAATGTATGTATCATAAACTATAATATTTAAAAAAATATATATACACAGTAACTCACGCCTATGAACCCGGTAAACAATAGATAATAAAGACTGGTTCCAAGACGGAATGGATTCTGAGACGAATTTCAACGGACAAAACTCTACTCGCTGTTTTCCCTTGCTTATTATATGATTCAGTAATGGCCGCAGACAATATTGACAGCGAGGGGAACATATAATAGTTAGCTTTATAACACACACAAGCAAACAAACAAAAACGTGTCGGTGCATGTTTGAGTGATGTGGTTGTTTTGAGTGCAATTTAAGTACAGAGGCTTCGGACGACACATTTGCCACTACAAAATGAGTTGATGGTGTATTATAAGTACGAAATAGGATATTCCGCAAGGGTGTGAAAGTGTGGGGAAATTGATTGTAAATGTGCTGGTTTTTATAAGCCAATCGGACGCTTTAACCTTATCCGTACATCGTGTTTTACTATAGTATACATACGACGTGGGGAACTTTGTGCCACCACTTTCCAAAGAGGAAATTTACTCGTTAATCCGATTCGTTCGCTTTGCATAGCAGTCTGTCAGAATAAAGTTTTTCAGAAATACTGAAAGTTTCAAAGAGATCACCGTACTAGAAGTCTTCTAAAATGTGAAGAATACAACCCCGGGGGTACAAAATGACCCTAGGGCATACGGATAGGACTAATCACGCAAGAGGACCAAATTATTGTATCAATCGATCGACGATTGATTCGTTCGGCAGAGCTAAAACGTATGTCTAAGAAAACGCCATGTGTAAGTGTGCATATAGTGTATAGATTTCATCGCCCACTGTTCCTTCACCCCAATCCGTGCAAGCTATTACGTTAATTCAGCCTAGAACAAAATTATTGCCTGAGCTCAAATCGTGTTCTTAGGCGGATTTCTGTTGTGACGTGTTAACGGATTCCAATGCTCACATTCGTTGGAAATTGAATAAACTTTAAAAAAAGAAAGCAACATTTCTTTTAATCTATCTTCATTTGATACAAACATGTACCGACTCTGCAAACGAAGGGCTGCGTTTTTAATGGCGTCCACAATATACATCTATCTATCATTTATTTATAATATATATACATGGATATGTATGTATAAGGTCGAAACTGTCCAAGACGGCCACACATTGTCCAGGAATATAATGGTTGTCTTGGACAGGTGGGTGCCTTGGACAAAGACATTATGATTTAAAAGAAAATAAAAAAACTTTGGGGGACCAGGGGGGCGGGGGGCGGGGGGCGGGGGTGTTTACTCAGAGGATTGACTTACAGAAGATTCTCCCTCTTAAGAAATGCAAGCAAGAAATGGTTTCTTTACCTTGAGTCCACTTTCAGCCTGGCACTTTTCTCCAACAGCACGCAGGTTTTTCTCATTGCGTCCTGTGAGAGCCAATCTCGCACCCAAGCGAGAGAACAGGACGGCAGTTGCTGCTCCGATTCCGGAACTGGCACCTGGAACAGGAAGAACACACGCCACTGATTAATTCCTTAGTGCGGTCAAAACTTCGTGGCGCAACGTATCGTCATATTATTTCTTTAATGGACGAATCAATGTGAATCTGAGGTAGCATACTCAGAATAATGGCCTACGACACAGCTCAACAATGACACGTTTTAGTTGAAAAACTTGTCACAAGAAATCAATTTTATAGTGAACATTTTTTTTTTGCTCTAAAGATTTTCAAAAACAGGTGTTCAAATAGCATAATTTCGCCATTATATGAAATGGGGGACTTACTTTTAAAAGCGATATGCCCCAGTCGTAAACCTTTTAAAATCTGTAGAAACCACCCACTGAGATTTTTTGTAAGTAGTTATTAAGGAACTTTCTAGAATACAGCTAACAGGTGTTTATACAATGATATCGATCTGACCTTACCTGATACAAGTTATTGTGCAAAAGCTGGAGATGTTCAATAGCCGAGGAAATATTTGACAATAAGTTGAGCCCCGAATTTTTGACCGCACTATAAGCTAACCTTTGATTAGTTCTAAGTTTATTTTTTGAAAGTGTGTATTTGTCTTGACGACTCTCGTCCTGGCAACTCTCGTCCAACATAAAATGATGACGTCAAACCTAGACCAATGTTACCTTTGACAGCTCTTCAAGCCTCGCCGACTGGGAGCAGCCTAATGCAAAATTACGAGAAAATCGTAGATTGGAAAACAAACTTCCTACAAAGTCTAGTGCGTCTCAATTACCCCAAGCCTCGCGAACGCATAAAGCCTTAGTAACCGACCTTGTTTTCTGCCACGGTGGGCCAGCAGATGGTCTACTCACAGATGAGACCAGCTCCTCAACTCATTTTTTTTAGTAAGTGTTTTACGGCGCTCGCGACTGCATAAGGTCATATGAGCGCGCGCGACACATTAAACTTTTTCAGTTGGTAGGAAATTTTGAATTTTGCCTGGGTGGCGGTCGAAGTCTACTCTTATTGATTTTGGACCACCAAGGGGTCTTTAACGAGCGCAACTTGCACACGGCCCTCCGAGATTTTTCGCCCTTGTCCGGGAAAGCTAGGTGTAGATCTTTCCTACCAGAAGATCAGGGGTGTGGCTGAAAGACAACAGTAAGTAGGAGCCAAGGAGTAGCAGTAGAAAGGCTGAAGAAAGAGTCAGGAGCCCAGCGGAGGGGACAAAGGAGGTGAGGGGCTGGGGGCAGAAAGAGGAGACGAAAGCAGACGACAGAACATTGTTAGAGTGCAGGAAAGGAGGTGAAAGGAGACAATTTTAAAGAAGAAAATTTTCGATCGTTACCCGGATTCGAACCCAGGACCTTTGAATGAGAGGCCAACACCTTAACTCTAGGCCACGAGAGCCAACTGTGTGTCTCTGTGTCTCTCTTTCTCTCCCAGTCCCCTTCTCTCCCTATCCCTCTTCCCAACTATCAAGATGAAAACGTGCTTGATTTCTGAGCTTGAAAAATAAGGGCCTTTTGTATGGAACTTCGCCACGTTGTCAAGTGAATCTAGTAGTCATCGCAATTAATTGATGGTGAATGTCTTTTGCCCATATTGGCATAATTTAGGTTATTTATAGTGCAGTCAAAAATCCCTGGTGCAACTTATCCTCAAATATCTTTAACAGGTAAACCAATGTCCTCCATACTTTGCACAGCAGTTTATATCAATTTGTCTGAACTTAATCATAATTTTCAAAATTCGAAATTTCTTACCAACTGAATAAAGTTTAATGTGTCCCGCGAGCTCATACGACCTTATGCTGTTGCAAGCGATGTAAAACACTTACCAATTTAAAAAAAATTAACTGAGGCTAGATTTTAAAAGTTGTCTTCATAAATTTATATAACATACAATAAATCTCCATAATGCGAAAAAATGGGATTGTTCACAGCACTTCCCGCTTCTCATTCATATTTTGCATACGCATTAAGGCTTACTTCACAACTCATCAATGACACATTTTAGTGGTAAAACTTGCAACAACAACAACAAAATTCTAAAGGGAACTCGTTTTTGCACTAAAGGTTCCCAAATCATGCGTTTTATCAGCATAATGTTGCGATTAGAATAAAAAGACGGACTTGCTTTAAAAAAACAGCGATGTTGCCAGAGCTGTAAACCTTTTAAAATCCGTAGAAACCACCCACTTTAATTCTATATTAGTATTTATTATGGAATTTTCTAGAATACAGTTAACATGTGTTTACAAAAAATTGACCAGTTAAGACAAATTGGTACAAGTCATTATGCAAAACCTGAAGAGTCGATGTTCGATAGTTGAAGAAATATTTGACGATAAGTTTCGCCTCGAATTTTTGACCGCACTATAGAAGGCATTTATAGTGCATACTATTTAAGAGATTGGCTCATCTTCTTTAGCCCAAACAGTACCAGCCCACCTCCTTCCTCCTTTCTCACCCCCCCCTCTCTCTCTCCCTCTCTCTCTCTCTCTCTC
>NW_004798066.1:54424-58813 GCF_000002075.1 Aplysia californica | reverse complement strand
CACGTTAAATATCCTGGTGGTTGTCTAAAAATCGATAAGAGTAGGCTTCGGCCGCCACCCGGGCAAAATTCAAAATTTCCTACCAACTGAAAATATTAGGAGTGTCCCGCGCGCTCACATGACCTATGCAGTTGCGAGCGCCGTAAAACCTTTACAAAAACAAACAAAACATTACTCCAGCAAAACAAACAGAAGCATCCGCCCCATTTCTCTGTAGGTCCTACAGCGTATTATGGGGGGCTCTCTTTGCCTTGAGGTTAAGGTGTTCGCCTCTCATTCAATAGGTCCCGGGTACGAATCCGGGTAGCGACGGAAATTTTTCTTCTCTAAAATTATCTCCTTTCACCTCCTTTCCTGCTCTCTAGGCTAGCAAAGTTCTGTTGTCTGCTTTCGCCTCCACTTTCTGCTCCCACACCCTCATCTCCTTTGCTCCCTCCCCTGGGCTCCTGACCCTTTCTGCAGCCTTTCTACTGCTGCTTCCCTGGCCCTTTCTCACAGTGGAAAAATTGCTACAAAATAAAACTTGTGGTTCGACAGATAAAATTGCGTGTAGTAACATATTAAAATTAGCATTCGAAATCGTGGATGAAATTGTTTTAAAATAGGTTAAAAGTTGTCAAAAAAAGCATAATTTATATAACGACCAAATCGGTTTACCATACTCTTGCTTTGACGCGAGAATGTATTCTACGTAATTCGTACGGATTTTCCCGAAAATCAGGTACTCGTCATTAACGGTATCTGTACTTTTATGTAAAAAGTATGTGAAGCATATTAATTATATGAAAAATGCGTTTTCTCCCGCCCTCGGTAGGAGATTTTCTATGGAAGTTGGGTTACTGTGCAATTTCCCTCTAAATAAAGAATTGTCCCTTGTACAATAGACGTAACGAATGTGAATGGTATTCTGGCTGTTGTACTACATAACGAGAACAATATGCCACACCCCTCAAGCCTCAGCTTGGTCCGATGTAGAGTCTTTGGGGGAAGGCACTTTACTCAAATTTCCTTTTCGGCTTTGTCTTTTTGAGGATGGATGTTGAAATCGTAGGTCCTGCCTCTTAAATAACATAAGTGTTGATAGGAGATTTAAACCTGTACCGGTCCAACAACCCCTCCCCCCCAAAAAAAACAACAACTCCCCAACAAAATATAAATTTAAACATTGAATTAAAAAAAAAAAAAAAACAGTTTCGTTTTCTGCTCGAGTGCCATATGATATAATATATACCTATATATTCATCATCCAGTGCCAGATCTGCGACAGACATCGGCGATCATGGTTCTCCATTCATTCCTTTGCTCGGATGCTCTCAAAAAAGCTACGTTTCCCTTATCTTTCCCTGTTACCCATTTGTTTAGGTTCCCGAAGTATGTTGTTCTGGACCTTCCCATGCCTCGCTCCCTCAATTTATATGTATATATGTTATGTACTTATATTGTGTACTGAGACCCATGATAGGAAGAATTCGAACCAGTCGCTCACATGTCCAGCATGAGCCCATCCGAGCAAACGGCGCCCTACAATGCGTTCACAGTATTGTCGCCTGAAGGAAGAAAATGATGATTATGAAAATGATGATTATGATGGTGATGATAATAATAGTACAATATGTAATACAATATTGATATGAACCGACCTTGGGTGATTTTCAAACAACGTCTCTCTCTCTCTCTCTCTCTCTCTCTCTCTCTCTCTCTCTCTCTCTCTCTGTGTGTGTGTGTGTGTGTGTGTGTGTGTGTGTGTTTGTGTGATCCTTGGTCAGATACAGTGGTTCTCAACTGTGTGGTGATAACCAAGAAGTCAGAAAAGATACATGTACTAGAATAAATGGAAACGCCATAACAGTCTCTCACTCTGCTATATAAGAAAAAGAATCTCTCTCTCTCTCTCTCTCTCTCTCTCTCTCTCTCTCTCTCTCTCTCTCTCTCTCTCTCTCTCTTTCTCTCTCTCTCTGTCTCCCCTCTTTCTCTCTCTAACTCTCTCTCTCCTCTCTGTCTGTCTCCCGCCTCCCCCCTCTCTTTCTCTCTATCTCTGTCTGTCTGTCTCTGTCTCCCACACACACACCAACCCGCACCCTTTCTCTTTGTCATCTAACTAGTTGTTCACATCCCTATAGCGTCTACACTGTTTTGTTTTGTTTTAGTAGAGGTTTTACGGCGCTCGCAACTGCAAGCGGTCATATGAGCGCCAGAAGATTAGAGGTGTTACAAGAGTAACAAACATAAAAAAAGAAGAAGGGGACATAAGGACAATGGATGTTTGATAGGAAAGAAGAAGCAAACCACACCAGAGCACCCGCCAACCACCCACACACTGCTTTTTTTTTTTGGGGGGGGGGGATACATTGTTAACCCTATCCGTACGTCCTGTTTTACTATCGTGTCCATACGACGAGGTGAACTCTGTGCCACCACTTTCCAAAGAGGAAATTTACTCGTTAATCCGATCCGTACGCTTTGTATAGCAGCCTGTCAAAATGATTTTTTGAGAAATACTGAAAGTTTCAAAGAAATCTTCGTACGGTACTAGAAGTATTCTTAAATGTGAAGAATACAACCCCGGGGGTACAAAATGACCCCAGGGCGTAGGGATTGGGTTAAACAACTGGTGATCCCATCTCTCGATACAGCTTGTATTATGGAAGAGTGTTCTTCTTCTAAGAGAAAAACCCCGGGCGCCTGTAACAGAGGCGTCAGGCCTCAGGGGACTAATTAAGAGCCGTTCAATCAGTAGGATGGAGAGGTAATAGGCAGCCTACAGGGTCCTGAGAGGTAGAGGTGCCAAGCAACTAAAATGGGCAAAACGGGAACGAGTGTCAAATCTAAATTGTTTGACATGAATCTACAGCACAACTTAAATGGACAAAACAGGAATAAGCGTTATAATTTATATTTGTTTGACACAGATCTCCGATTTTGGCCAGATAGCGTCGGTGGCCTCGTGGTTAGGCTCTTGGCCACTCATCCATAATGTCGTGGGTTCGATTCCCGTCAGGGGCCCGACGTTGTGTCCTCGGGAAAGGTGCTATACACGAATTTTCCTAACTTCACTCACTATAATACAGAGCGAACAATTGTCAACTTGTTAGAGTTTTAGCGCGTGTAATCCGCAGCTTGCGGTGAATGCTTCCCGGGAAGCCAAAAATGTTTCTGGGTGTTGTAGGGTGTGCTGGGAGTAATAATAGTTGTAACGTGCAGAGAGTATGCGGCAGAACATGAACGTGCGCTATAATAATGCAGTTATTATTATTGTTATTAGTAGTAGTAGTAGTAGTAGTAGTATTGTCATTATTATTATTATTATTATTATTATTATTATTATTATTATTATTATTATTATCATCATTATTAATATCATTACAAATTACCATGGAAGCCATTTCGACTGGTAGGTTCTTGTTTACAGTTCAAGCATACAGTTCGAACAAGAGAACCCTTCGTTTTGTCTGATTCCATATGATTAAATTTGGCTGTTTTGAGAATTACTTTGATTGTGAATGTTTAGCGCCCCCATCGAAACCATTTTGATAATCTACAAGACCGGCTGTTTCGACCTGCCCGTAGGTGCCAAACTGGGCTCTCTAGGAGAGAAAGATGGAGATGTTAAATCAAACTTCCCAACACGGGAATAGAAATCACGGTATTTAAATCCCATTACAAAGAATCTATTCATTACGCCACAGGCGCCGGTGCAGACTGTTGTACTGATGTTGAAGGTGATCAATAAGTTTCCTTTCTCTTCGAAGGTACTCAAATCCCTAACCTTAAGAGGACATTCACTATTGAACATTCCTTCGGTACACCAATCTCTTGAATATTTAATTTGATGGACATGCCAGGTTTCACTTCGTAAGACCTCGTTGTGAGAGTTACAGACTGACATTCTGAAAGGGACCGTATTGTAAAATTAACTAGTTGCAAATAACACTCTACTGCTGCTGTAGGGAACAAGTCAAGATACAATGTGCTCCAATCCTTTGGGGCGGTTCAAGCACCATCAACGAAGAAGTATCCCAGACTTTTCCCCTGGCTATCTCTGGATAATTTAATAGAGTGGGCGTAAACGACGACCGACAGAGCTTGTTGGGTTGACCGGTTCCTGATCTGGCGGATGTAATCGGAGATCAGACCCGCAGAGTTGGATTCTGTAAAACGATATTCTTCTTGATCAGGAAACATGCGCCCGTTTTTGCTTTTTCTCCTGGAGCTTAGTTAAGGGGTAATGTTATTCTCAGAATAACTAATTTCGCGCACGGGGATACGTAAAGGAGTGCATCTCTTTCATGTGTAAGAGGAAGTTGAGTGTGGGTGGGGTGGGGGGAGGGGGATGGATCGGTATTTCTTTCTTGAGGTCTAGGAGGGAACATTACGATAAAATTACATGAT
>NW_004798066.1:52227-53485 GCF_000002075.1 Aplysia californica | reverse complement strand
GAGAGAGAGAGAGAGAGAGAGAGAGAGAGAGAGAGAGAGAGAGAGAGAGAGAGAGAGAGAGAGAGTTGTTGTTTCATACCACTAAGAAGAGACAAAACCTGTTTGAATCTGGTGGATATTGTTATAAAAGATCGTAACATGAAGTCATAAAAGAAATTGTAAAGTAAAGACTCTGTGTCGCCACAATACGTTCACTGCTTAAGTTGGACAAAGAAATTTAGTCTCATAGCACAATGTCCTTATTTGTCTGGTAATCTGTAATTAATATGATGTCGACCAGTGACAACGTACTAGACTAACTACGACACTAGATTTATAACCATCGTTACGATATCAAAAGACTGGACAGCAAACTACATGAGTTCGAATCTCTAACAGAGATTTTTAAAACTCAAGTTGTTTTTAGGAGGTTAAATTAATAATTGTAGCATCAAAATGTTTGATCTCAGCCATCACTTATTCTTATCCTATTTTAATAATTGACATCCAACATAAAATGATAAATATAATATAGATCCTCCCTGTTTGAAGTATTATTCCTACCTCCCCATAGTGAGCAGAATAACTATAACATTGTACTTGAAAAAAACATACACGCTCGCAGTGCTCAGAGATGTGAATGATCATTTACCAGTTTCGATACCATACTTCTGAAATGTTTAAGCTATTCGATTACAAAAGGGGGACGAGTTATTCTTAGAAGCACTGTTATTACATCACCATTATTTCTATACTTTTGACAATCCATACACTGTATTATTACGACATACAGTAATGAGAACACATGATCTACCTTATCAATATAGTCGAACCTGTCCTAGACGACCACCAATTGTCAAGGACAGGGCCATTATAATAACATAATTTTTTTTAAAACGCAAGAGGAAAGTAAAAGTTGTCGTTTGTACAGGTGACTGTCTTGGACAGGTGGTCTTTGACGCTGGTTCGACAGTTTATGCTTAACGTCAAGTATGCAGCAACGTTTCCACTTTGCATCTTCCAAACTGCAAGAGATTGGAAGGCGTTACTAGTCAGTCCTATTTCTAAACACTTTGTCGCTGTTGTTTCTCCGTGTTTCTCTTGCTTTTCCTCGGCAACAAAAGGTCGTCATTGTGCCAAATTGCTTTTCATTCAATCAAAGAGAAAATCGTTACACGTATTTACTCGTTAAAAGCGAACGATTGCCTTTGTTATCGAGTGCGCGCCAGTTCACACTGCTTACGTCTACGCAGAACAGACACACACACACACACACACA
>NW_004798066.1:50668-52027 GCF_000002075.1 Aplysia californica | reverse complement strand
GAGAGAGAGAGAGAGAGAGAGAGAGAGAGAGAGAGAGACACACACACACACACACACACACACACACACACACACACACACACACACCTCATGGCCAAGTACATAATTCTACGAGATCCCTGACATAACAGTCTTCTGACATAACACATGAAAGGATGTTCGGGAAAAAAGGGTCAAAGAAAAGACAGATTTTCAGGAGCTGGAACCGAATCTTAGTTTCTATTCACAGAAGACAACGACAAGGTTGCTTTGGTTTCGGGGGAAAATGGAAACCTTTAAGAAGATTTTAAGAGGATGGAATAAACATTCAAAAGGGTTTGGCTGAACAAAAGAGATACTTTTTTGGGTAGATCTAGGTGTTTTACGGCGCTCGCAACTGTATAAGGTCATATGAGAGCGCGGGATACATTAACCATTTTCAGTTGGTAGGAAATTTTGAGTTTTTGCACAAGTGGCGGCCGAAGTCTACTCTTTTCAATTTTAAACTACCAAGGGATCTTTAACGTGCGCACTTTGCATACTGGACCTCCAAGATTTTTCGCCCTTGTCCGAGAAGATCAGGGATGTGGAAGAAAGACAGCAGCAAGAAGGAGCCAAGGAGTTGTAGTAGAAAGGTTGCAAAAGGAGTCAGGAGCCCAGTGAAGGGGGAAAAGTGAGGGGTGGGGGCAGAAAGTGGAGACGAAAAAAGACGACAGAACATTGCTAGAGAGCAGGATAGGAGGTGAAAGGAGGCAATTTTAAAGAAGAAAAATTTTCCATCGCTACCTGAATTCGAACCGGGGACCTTTGAATGAGAGGCACACACCTTAACCTCTAGAATCTAGGTCACGAGGGCAGGAGCCCCGAGACAGAAAAAGAGAGAGAGAAAGAGACAGAGAGAGAGAGAGAGAGAGAGAGAGAGAGAGAGAGAGAGAAATGAGGGGACGCTTCTATCACTTAGTCAAAACTGTCTGAGTGTCTCTCTCTCTCTCTCTCTCTCTCTCTCGATCTCTCTCTGTCTCCCTCTCTCTATCTCTCTACCTCTCTCTCTCTCACTCACTCTCTCTCTATCTCTCTTGCTCCCTCTCTCTCTCACTCATTCACTCTCTCTCTCTCTCCATCTCTCTTTCTCTCCATCCCTATCCCACTCTGTCTTGAGAAATGAGGGGACGCGTCTATCACTTAGCCAAAACTGACGCATTTGCCGTCTCTTTGTCTATGTCTCTCTGTCTCTGTCTCTCTGTCTCTCTCTCTCTCTCTCTCTCTCTCTCTCTGTCTCTCTCTCTCTCTCACACACACACACACACACACACAGACACACATACACACTCTCTCTCTCCCTCTCTTTCTCTCCCTCTCTCCTCTCTCTCTCTCTCACAC
>NW_004798066.1:46709-48500 GCF_000002075.1 Aplysia californica | reverse complement strand
ACAGAACATTGCTGGAGATCAGGAAAGGATGTGAAAGGAGACAATTTTAGAGAAGAAAATTTTTTGGTCGCTACCCGGAATTGAACCCGGGACCTTTGAATGAGAGGCCAACACCTTAACCTCTAGGCCACGAGAGCCCCCAGGGGTTTTATTGGAGGCTCAGAGTTCAAAAGACAATACACATTAGAGCCCTGTTGATAATAAATCTACCGATGGTAACTAGAGGCAGAAGTTAAATGATAAAGTACTACTGGTGAAACAATAAACATATATGTGTAGCTCAAGACATGCGTATTCTTTGTAAGCAACAGAGAAACCAAACTGGGGACAAAAGTATTGTTTGGCATTTCGCCTATGCGTCGATTGTTGAATTCGCCGACTTGGTCCCTCGTGACAGGACGTGATGACAACAAAGTTGCGCGCCACCATTGATCAGCTGAGATGAAGGAACGAGTCTCTCTAGTGCGGCAACAAATCAGCATGCTCTTATTGCACGGCCGTGCAGTGCCGCCCAATTTTTTTAGTGTTCTGTTCTGTAAAGCACTCACAAACAGAAAATAAAAGAAGCCAGCAACAAGCACTACCCTAATCTTTTATCGATACGAGGTTCTCGCTGGCGCCTTAACAGCCATTCCTGTGCATGTAGCGCTGTAAAACATCTACTTAGCCATGGCAAAGTCCACGCGCTTTAACTAAACATAATATGTCGTTAAAGCGTTTAGCCGTGGTAGTCTGACCTTTAAATCGCTCGTTAGGTTAACCCAAACGATGACGATACTCATTGCGAGTTTGGCGGTATATTAATATTAATAAGACGGCACATCTCATGTACTCTTGTTGAAACAAAGCCCACAGCAGGCAGTCTAAAAAAATGCAATCTCAGACTGTACACTATAATAATATTAAGCCTATTCTCCTTATAAAATGTGATTCCTGGAGCAATCCAGCGGAGTGCTCAAGTGAATTGTGATTTGTTCATTGTCTTGCCACTATTCTTAAATTTAGGTTTTGCCCCAACTCTGTGACCTTGAACTTGAGCGAGGTGAACGTAGAATTAGTTAGGTCACCATCTGTTGAGTTGTGCCTTTGAATGTAATTTTAGTGGAGTGGTGAAAGTGTTTACATGTATTACTCGAAAGTTAATTTCCCATGCAAGATGATCGGAATTGATTTTTAGCTAACAAATTAATGATTATATTATGTAGTTTTAGGAATCAAAGCGACAAATAAAAAGAATGAAAGTAAAAGCATGAGGTCCCCACCATCCCAAAGATATTAACATTATACACCATCCCATTTACAATGCCCTTGACTATCTTCAACCTGCGATAGCTTAAAATTATTGTGCACGCACACCTTTTAGACCACCGAGTCGATCAGCCGATTCCAAGGTGTGTCCTTTTAGACATTTTGATTTATAATAATATTACTGCATTATTATTTTAATATTATTTCATTATTTTACTCAAATCATTTCTATTGTTAGTTTTCTTCTTCTTCTTCTCCTTCTTCTTCTTCTCATTCTTCTCATTCTTCTCCTTCTTCTCCTTCTTCTTCTACTTCTTCTTCTCCTTCTTCTCCTTCTTCTCCTTCTTCTCCTTCTTCTCCTTCTTCTCCTTCTTCTACTTCTTCTTCTCCTTCTTCTCCTTCTTCTCCTTCTTCTTCTTCTCATTCTTCTCCTTCTTCTCCTTCTTCTTCTACTTCTTCTTCTCCTTCTTCTCCTTCTTCTTCTTCTTCTCCTTCTTCTTCTACTTCTTCTTCTCCTTCTTCTCCTCCTTTTTCTCCTTTTTC
>NW_004798066.1:44440-45637 GCF_000002075.1 Aplysia californica | reverse complement strand
TCCCCCCCCCCCCCTTTTTGTGGTTGAATCTTTTCTGACAGCTGATGGTTTGTATAGATCTTTGAACAAATTAGAGTTATAAAAGCACTACCATCTATAACTTACCTTGTAATTATTAAGTAAGGCAAGTTTCGTATTCCAACTCCAACAATCTGACCTGTCCAATGGAACACAAGCTCATCAAACAGTGGAATGGCAATCTGTGGGATTAGTGGTTCCAAAAATTAGAACCCAACTCCACAGCCTAAGTCCCTAAATAAATATTGCATACTCTGTCCCGTTAACAAATAACACTTCGGGTTTTCAGGAAGGCGTTTTTTAAAGGGGGCAAATAAAATGCCTTACGTTTGTTCTTTCTCACTATTGTTCCTGTCTGTTTGTTCTACCTTTTCCTTGCACGAAACAACAGTTATTATGTCAACCTGCTTCTCTTCACTTAAACGAACAAACATTATATACGCATACACACGATACTAAGCATTATCCATATTCCTAATCTGAGTAATTAGTGAAATCACAAGCAACTGATTCCAATGTAGTAGATAGAAACGTATCGGAACGTTCCTGTTCCTGCTACACAGGCAAAGAATTAGGCACCACTGGCTCAACTATAGGCCGTAGTAACGTTAGTGGTCAACCTTCGATCACAGCCCTCGTCAACGGGAAACCCTGAATGTCAAGAGCCCGATCTGGACTTGTGCGATGATCTAGCTGTTGATAAGGCTCGTTCGTGGGGCACCTCGACTCACACACACACACACACACACACACACACACACACACACACACACACACACACATACACTCACGCACGCACCCGTGCGCGTACATGCGTTAAAGCACCCACATGGCGTTGCGTGCGAGCGGGCGTTTCGTGTGTGACCCGGACCTGGAATCGCACCAGACCCTGTGTCCTTCCGTGCTACATATTCCTCCTATCGATCGACGCACTGGGCATCTCTCTAACCACCACCACCACCCCTCCCTCCAGCATGCACTCACACACGTTCTTATCCCCCTTGCACATCCTTTCTCCAGTTCATTTCTTCTCAATCATTGTCTTTCCCCCGAATTCCTACGCTGATCCCGACCCTAACTCTTCATTTCTTCCTCTTGCCCTCTGTGTGTGGGCCTATGTCTCTCTCTCTCTCTCTCTCTCTCTCTCTCTCTCTCTCTCTCTCTCTCTCTCTCCCCGTT
>NW_004798066.1:42201-44061 GCF_000002075.1 Aplysia californica | reverse complement strand
CCCCCTCTTTCAGATTTCTTGAAACTTGTATCTTACTCTTTCCGTCTGTTCTTACTTTCCCCAAATCAAACTTCTTTCCTTCTCTACTTCTTTCCAGTATCATTTTCTTCCCTCTTTAACCCATTTTTTTACCCAGAAAAAAAAACTGGTTGTCCCTGTGATGCCCCACTTTCCTTTTTTTTTCTTCCTTTCTAAGCTTTGATGGTCTGCTTCTCTTTTAATTATTTCCTTCTCTCTCTCTCTCTTCCATTCAAAATCCCCAACCCTGCTCCTTGGTTCATCCAGTCAAAATTCCTTTGTCCTTTTGTTCCTTTCTTTGTTCTCACAAGTGAGGCCAGTTCGTGACCCTGTCGTGTCACAAATAATTGTCACCCGCGGCTCGCCTACGACACACTGAGAGAAAACACACATGCAGGCACACACTGCTCACACACATAGCTTCTGTCCGCCTCATTCAAAGCACGCACAAGCTCAACACAAGCAAGGGGAGACCTCTGTTTGTCTATCCGTCTGTCTGTCTGTCTGTATGTTGGTCTGTTCACACTTTTCATTGCTCTCTGACATACATTACAATTTCATGTAGCCTAGCATAATATTATATATATATTTTTTTTTTTGATAGGCCTACGCGTTTTTCGGCGCTCGGAACTGCATAAGGTCGTATAAGCGTGCAGGATATACTAAACATTTTCAGTTGGTAGGAAATTTTGAATTTTTTCGCGGTTGACGGTCGAAACCTACTCTTATCGATTTTGGACCACCAAGGGATCTTTAACGTGCGCAACTTGCACACGGGACCTCCGATATTTTTCGTCCTTCTCCAAGAAGACTAGGTGTTAGATCTTACCTACCATAAGATCAGGGGTGGGGCTGAGAGACAGCGAAGAAGGAACCAATGAGTAGTAGTAGAAAGGCTGTAGAAAGAGTCAGGAGCACAGAGGAGGGGGCAAATGAGGTGAGGGGGGTGGAGACGAATGCAGACGACAGAACATTGTTAGAGAGCAGAAAAGGTTGTTAAAGATGAAGATTTTAGGGAAGAAAATTTTCCGTCGCAATCCGGATTCGAACCCGGGACCTAATGAATGGGAGGCAGACACCTTAAACTATAGACCGCGAGAGCACCCGTAGTATAGTCTAAGTATGGCTACTCTCAGCCTCATTCAACACACTTAACTAGACTCTACCTCTGTCTGTCTGTCTGTCTGTCTGTCTGTCTGTCTGTCTGTCTGTCTGTCTGTCTGTCTGTCTGTCTGTCTGTCTGTCCACATCATACATTGCTTTTAGACATGCAATGCAACAGAACTAGGATAATATAGCTACTCTCCGCCTTTTAAATAGGCTACACTTGCTCAGCTGTGTCTGTCTGTCTGTCTGTCTGTTTGTCTGCCTGTCTGTCTATTCAAACGTATATTGCTCTAGACTGACTTAACAGTGCGACTAGTGAAGTGCGGTTTCGACTTTTATTTTGTTTATCTTGAAGTTACGTCGTCGAGCATTTTAAGCCAAAAAGCTGATAAAAAGGGAAGAGACAGACACGTCTAGATCTACACCGAGAGAAATAAAAACGAACGACACGGGCATACAGAAGGATGACGCTAAAAAGCGAACTATTGATTTTAAGGGCTCTTCCACATTGGTATATGTATTCGGGGCAGTTCAGGAAACGAATGACGTCTCTACCGCTTGCTGTCCCCTTTTTCCAACGTAGGTATGCGTGCAAGTGTGTGAGTATGTGTGTGCACGCGCGAGATAGTACGCGTGTGTGTGTCAGTGTGTTAGTTTTAAAAACGTGATCGTGTACGATGAAAGAGCGCGCGCGTGTGTGTGTGTATGTGTGTGTGTTCGTGTGGTGTGTGTGTG
>NW_004798066.1:40087-42101 GCF_000002075.1 Aplysia californica | reverse complement strand
AGAGAGAGAGAGAGAGAGAGAGAGAGAGAGAGAGAGAGAGACTTAAACGTCTCATTTGAAACATTCGCTAAATATGATCTCAATTAATGGTCTCCTTAAATTAGTATTCCTCCGTTCCGCTACATCGGCAAAACACGTTCCTTTTTTTAATTGTCTCAGTCGGTAAAGAAAACGCGGAGTCTGTCAAGGGGTAATACATGTACCAAGCTTCACTCTAAAGTCCAAGGTCGCATGTGCACAATAAGTGACCTTGACAGGATGGACGAAGATAGACCGCGCTAGAAACTCCTTCCTACACACTAGATAAGAGGTCATAACCCCAGAGCACTTACGTAATCTCAGACCAATGCCTGCGTTATCTGGAGCGCAGCAGTCAAATACATTTTGCATTGAGGGTAGGCTAGGGTGAGATAATAATATATTATAGATAACATCGAGGTGTCTTCAGCTTTCGTTCTCTACGACCCAGGCAGTAAGTTTTTGTGCTATCACTCTATCGAAACATGCTTCTTTTCATCATCATCATCATCATCATCATCATCATCATCATCATCATCACCGACTTTGTCACCCTGGGTCAAGGTATAGACCACGAACAAACACTTTCCGTCTTTCCCTATCCTGGACGAACCTCTAGGTGAAAGGAAAAAAATTCGACGCGGGTAAAGGAAGAATCATCATCTCTATAATTGCCCTTTTCACCATAAATCAGGGTAAAGTAAAAAGCACCTTTCCCTGTCCTGGGATAATCTCTTGATGTTATTCTATGTTTCCCCACTATTTTGTACATTGATTTCTGTGACTCCTCTCCAGGATCCACGTGGTCTCCCCCGCCCCCCGCTGATCTTTTACCCTGTGGGTTCCAATCCAACACTTTCTTTGTTATGCAGCTGCCTGACTTCCTGAGAGTATGCCCAGTACATCGTCATGACCGCCTTCTTCACAGCTCATCTCTGATTGGGCTTTGTCTTATTCTCTTTATAACTTCCTCGTAGGTGACCCTGTCTGTCCATCCAATCCTCAGTAACTTCCACAGACATGTGTTCGAGAAAACCTGGATCATCGTTATGCAAGTTTGAGATGCCATCCTTCCATAATAAATTCCCTGGATTTTGACCATGTTCGTAACGCTTCAACCAGCGAAACAGAAACGTCGGTATTCAAAGCAAAGATGAGTAAGTAGATGTGAGTACCGATCTGTTAGCTATAGATCTAATGCTCCCCGGTCAGATCCCACACATTTCAAGAGAACATAAGCTTGGCGACCAGTGATCTCCCTGTCTACCCCGGAATTTTGATCTCTGGTGACTTCTACGCACACATTCACTTTCACCTCTGGCGCGCGAGGGAAAGACTTGGTGAATTGGCATTAACTCAAATGACAACCCATCGACTACCTCGTCATCTTCCTCACCTATATTATGGGAAGGTAAAAGTGGCCCAAACATGTCTAAGTGGATCGACATGGAGCGAGAAATTTTCATTGCGCACTGCGGACGAAATTGGGAATTATAACTGACTTTGTTACTCCCCTCCTAAAACAGTTTGATAACTTTCATATCAACAACACATATTTCATTTGCACACGGAATCGGATGAATGCAATAGGTAATAATGTATTCCCCCGAATGATCAAATTTGATGAAATAAATAGAGGTCATTTGATGCAGTATGTACAGGCCCGACCCGGCCCGATCTGATCTGACAATGCATTTGACCGTAGGGCATCATAGAGGTTATAAAGAGAAAGTCATTGCCATAACAGCATCTATTTCTTACATTCATGACATAACGGGTTTGGTCCATGACCACGTCGATACCAGACCCAGCCACGTAGTTCGACTGACCACCGCCTGTGTGTGTCTTGAAAGGGGAGGAGGGGGGCGATAAGACTCTATTATCTGAGTGCACCAAGGAGGTTATACAGAAAAGGAAAAAGGAAGAACGATTTTTTAAAAACCAACAGCCTTGAGTGGAGCTTGTAAGCAACGCGGAAAAAGAACCACCACAAAAG
>NW_004798066.1:38399-39987 GCF_000002075.1 Aplysia californica | reverse complement strand
GACATACACCTTTTGACTTCGATTAGAACTAACGTTTTGGCGATGATGTTGAGCATGACTAGATAATTTCTATTTACAGAGTATCCAAATTGGCTTGGAAAGATCGGTCGGTCTCATTAGTCTCAATATAAGATATGATATTCGCGCTTGTATTCCATGTACAGACTAGAAAACACACAGGTAAAGAGTGTGTCTGGCTGTCATTATTTCTTCCAGGGCGACCACCTTGACCCACATCCTGTCCTCTCGCTAATGCTTTCAAGACTTCGCTGCCTCAGAATTACAAATTCTATCTGACATTTTTGGCCATTTTGAGTTACTAAGACCATGAGGTAAGAAACCAATTAATGTTCTATTTGCTCTATCAAAACTGTAAGATTATTCGGAGCCGTTGTCAAGATATTCAACGAATTGCATTCGAAAAAGCTTGACATGTTGGGAAACTTAAAATCGTGGACGTCAAATTGCTGAAAACATGTTCTGAGCAGGTAGAACTTCGCAATTCTGAGCTAGTGACCTGGCCATGGATAAAACCTCTATAACCAACATTAAGTTAGGAATGTTAACGCCATGAGATACTACCGGCGTTGTGATATCAGTGATAGTGATTGTTATTTTCACCTTCCCCAATGATGACAAAGTGTTAAGCCTGTTAAAACTCGAACCACTGCAGCTACCTGGCCTTGGAGAAAACCTCTATAACCAACACTGACAATTGCCCTAGCGACCTGGCCTTGGAGAAAACCTCTATAACCAACACTGGCAACTGCCCTAGCGACCTGGCCTTGGATAAAACCTCTATAACCAACACTGACAAATGCCAGGCTCCAAAAGTCGAACCACTACAGCTACTACTGAAAAATTCAAACTCAGAAGCGTCGTTCCAAAAGATGATCGAAGAAGACACTGAATCTCACGATGAATCATTTACCAGAAAAACAAAACTTCGGGGCAATGCTCACATTCTGAGAGGCTAACCGCACTAGATAATACGCAAGCTATTAAAATGGGAGTCCATCCTAACTATCAACACTTGACACTCACAAGCGCTGGGAAAAAAAACAAGAAAGAAAGAACAAGCACCCGAGCACCGACATGAATAGGATGAATATCACACGTAAACAACTACACAAAAACACACAAACACACACGTTCGTGCGCGTGCGAGAGCGGTAGTATCATCCATTTCCAAGAACACAAACACACACATACGATCCGTGTAGCAACGTGTCAACAAATAATTTGAACAGGCGTAATGATGATCCTTCCCTGAACACACACACACATACAGGCTGGTTGGTAAGTTTAATTGAATGAACAAAACTGACCACGGCGTTGTAATCCTGCGAAGGTGGCGTAGCGGTAGAGTGGAGGTGGTGGTAGTTGTGGTGGTGGTTGCGGTGGTGGTGACGCGATGGTGGTGGTAGTAGTGGTCATGCAAGTAAGAAGTAGCAGAGGCAATCGCAATAGTCGTCCACGGTGGTAGCGGCCAAAGCTGCACACACCCGTAAGAAATAATAGGCGGACATTGAGAGTGAGTGAGCGAGCGAGAGAGAGAGAGAGAGAGAGAGAGAGAGAGAGAGAGAGG
>NW_004798066.1:36101-37815 GCF_000002075.1 Aplysia californica | reverse complement strand
AGAAGAAGAAGAAGAAGAAGAAGAAGAAGAAGAAGAAGAAGAAGAAGAAGAAGAAAAGAAGAAGAAGAAGAAGAAGAAGAAGAAGAAGAAGAAGGAGGAGGAGGAGGAGGAGGAGGAGGAGGAGGAGGAGAAGAAGTGAGTTACATATATATACTGGCAACATTATGATGCACATTGTCTTTAAAAACTTAAGAACGACCCTTGGCACCTTTTGGACACCACCACCACCACCATCATCACCGAAAACAAAAACGACAACAACAAACAAAGCAAATGGCGACCTGGCAAAGATGGATGTGTCTCTTCGTCTGCACACGGCAATGTCTGTTTGTTTGCGTAAGAATAAGATGCGGTAAGATATGATAAGCAGTCTTTATTGTCCAGATCCTCGCACATTGGTTTGGTGTTTTCCTACACTACACTACTGCACACAGTTAATATTGTTTGAAAAGTAAGAAAACAAAGGCAGCTTACATTCTGATTCACTCATAAGGCATAAAGGGAGAGGCCGAGATTGAGATGTGCTGATAAAGTGATATACGCGCACACACACACACACACACACACACACACACACAAACACACACACACACACACACACACACACACACCTACAAACACACCTACACACACATACAACACACACACACACACACACACACACAAACACACACACGGACATACACAAACAACACACAAGGATATCACCACAACCTATTCAATAGCCAGACAGAGAAACAGGGTGGGGACTAAGCCGAGAAAGAAGCAGCACTTTACGGTTGAATTCCTGCTCTTGGGCTCGGAACAATGAAAAACGGGCGGACCCCAATTGCATTAAAATGTCTTTCTCTCGCTTTCTCAAACATAAAAGGACCATACAAATATTGAATAAGACAAAAAACAAAACAAAAAACAGAATTAATAAGAAAACCAAAAGTCAGAGAGCTGTGCAAGAACAGATAGAAGAGATTTTTTTAAAACAACAAACAAAAAATAAACAACGTCTGAAAAACGTGCCAATGAAGAAATATAGTCTGTGAGCTATGCGAAAAGCAATACATGTCACTGATTGTAACCGTTTTACGGTCACATCGGAGTTTCGTAACTATTTCCATAGGCTTCGATTCCATTCACAAGAATTTAGATCATAATATTAATATCATAGACGGCCACAACAAAGAGTGATGAAATCGTTTTAGTTTAAGTAAGAATTTTACGGCACTTACAACACTGTAAGGTCATACAAGTGCCGAAGATTAGAGGTGTTACAAGAAAGTAACAACATAAAAAAGAAGGGGGAGATAAGGATGAGAGATGTCTGATAGGAAAGAAGGAGCAAACCACACCAGAGCACCCGCCAACCTCCCATAAAAGCGAGAGACAAATAAACAAAACAAAAGACCCCATAAAAATAAAACTATAAAACAAAAAATAAAGAACAAGATAAGGACAAAAGCTATTTTAAAGAAAACTAGGGACAAATCACACTAGGGCATCCGCCAACCACCCACAAAAAACAAACGTGGAGAGGAGGGGACAAAAGATGTCTGATAGAAAAGAAAAGAAGGGACAGACCACACTAGGGCATCCGCCAACCACCCACAAAAAACAAACGTGGAGAGGAGGGGACAAAAGATGTCTGATAGAAAAGAAAAGAAGGGACAGACCACACTAGGGCATCCGCCAACCACCCACAAAAAACAAACGTGGAGAG
>NW_004798066.1:32752-34974 GCF_000002075.1 Aplysia californica | reverse complement strand
GAGTATGTGTGTGTGTGTGTGTGTGTTTGTGTGTGTGCACGTGGTTGTGTGAGTGTGTGTGTGTGTGTGTGTGAGTGTGTGTGTGTGAGTATGTGTGTGTGTGTGTGTGTTTGTGTGTGTGCACGTGGTTGTGTGAGTGTGTGTGTGTGTGTGTGAGTGTGTGTGTGTGTGTGTGTGTGTGTTGTGTGTGTGCATGTGTGTGAGTGTTTTCTTTTAGTAAGTGTTTTACGGTACTTGCAACACAATAAGGTCTTATAAGTGTCGGAGATTAGAGGTGTTATACCCACAGACTGAAGTGTTTTTAGGCCATTCCCAAAGAGGGTACATTAATAATATGTTCTTATGTACAGTAGATTTGTAAAAGGGCTGACCCATCAATGGCATGCTCATAACTGTGCCTGAACTGCAACAGGGAACTGTTGCTTTATCTTTCCCAATCCTTACTATCATCATTTTCTCCTCTACTTCTTTTGTATGTTTGTCACACTCTTGTGACCCGCGCTATTTCCGGGGTGCCTTGATAGTCGAAGCAGAGTTTAGTGCTGTTGAAGCTAGACAGGTGAGTAGAGTAAGCCTGATTCCTTGTAGGGACTTCTCTGTAGACATCAACCCATTGGCGCTCACATGACCGAATGCAGTTGCGAGCGCTGTAAAAACACTACTAACCTTTAAAAAAAGAGGATTTACAAGAGAGTAAGGAACACAAAAAAGAAAGAAGAGATATAAGGACGATAGACGTTCGATATGAAATAAGGCGCAAACCACACCAGAGCACCCGCCAACCACCTGCCATGTACGTCGTAAACCTGTCTGTGTGCAGGAACTGCGGGGAAAAGACAGTTGGGAAAATGTATCATGCAACAACAGATGAGCTACGTCCAGATGACAAAAGAATCTCTGACGACTGACCGAGTTCCAACAATTGGAAGTTTAAAACAAAACCCCCCCAAAAAACCCCAAAAAAGAGCACCGTTGACTCAAAAAAAAAACATTTGCGTCAGACGACGAGATATAGGGCTGGGCAAGGAGTCGCTTTAGCAAAAACGGGATAGTATGTTAGTGCCCCTCTACGGCAGATAACAGTATATGAACCGCTTCGGCAAAAGGGTTAGAACTACTTCGACAAACTGGTTAGCACTACTTCAACAAATGGGTGCACCCAATTCGGCAAACGGGTCAGGAAAGAGAGTTAAGAGTCTTAATTCGGACAATGTTTCATGGAGAATTATCCGGTTATTCTTATAGATAATCCGGATTTTGACCACCTCTAGCGGCGAGATGTTTCACCAGAGGCTGAGCAGGATGTCGTGGCCCTGTTGTGGGAGGTGAGAATTGTAGTGTGACCCGGTGGAATCAGGAGCTCGTCAATTTGTGGTTGGACATGTAGAGTTATTCTGTCCCCGTGGTTTTAAGCACCCCGCATAATTTAGCCAAATTTGATCATTTTTTAAATCATATTTAATTGTTTTCATTTATCATTCTTTGTTAAAATTTACAGAATCGCATAATTTCCCATTTTTGGGCTCAGTTTGCATAATATCAGAATTGTTCTTCCATAAAACAACAGGGACAGGATATCGGTATTGTCTTAAAGCTTGTTCATCTGTTTTGCTTTCAAAGGAAAAAAATATCCATTTTATCTTGGACCTCTCTGTTAACATCCACTCTTTGGCGCCCATATGATCTTATGTAGTTGCAAGCGCCGTAAAACCTTACTCACACAAAAACAAACCCGATCAGCAGTCGAACTACCACACAAAAATCAGAAACACCAACGTGTATATCTCATAGTATGCGTGCGTGTTGTTGCTTCCCTGAAAGTTTCAAATGAAAGAAAAAGTAAAATGGTATAGGACTGACGCCCCTATTAATTTAACACTGTTAGGTTATTGAAGAGGCGGCATCCCCTGAAAAGCGATCGGCTTGAGCCACGATAGCTGCTTTGCGCCCTCAATCTGGCTAGCAAACCGACCCGACCCGTTTCCCGTATAAAAGAGCCAACCCAGAGCCAACTGTGGGATCGACAAGCAGCCTGAGGTCGTGGGTTCGAATCCCGTCAGGGGCCCGACGTTGTGTCCTTGGGAAAGACACTTTGCACAAATTTTCCTCACTTCACCCAGGTGGAAATGGGTACCCAGCTATAGACAGTGAACGGATCTTGTCAGTTAGATAGTGTTTGAGCGCGTGAAATCCGCAGCTTGCACTTTATGCTTCCGCGGAAG
>NW_004798066.1:26752-28772 GCF_000002075.1 Aplysia californica | reverse complement strand
AGAGAGAGAGAGAGAGAGAGAGAGAGAGAGACGTTTTAGATACAAGCACAAACTCGATGGCTGATCACTAGAGAGTTTAGATTTAGACATGAGAGTTATACAACTGTACTTGCAACACAAATACGAAAAGTAAGTGCCGAAGATAAGAGTCGTTACTAGACAATACGCAACACAAAGAAAACAAAAAGAGATAAGGGCGATTTGTTTTAGTAAGGTTTTACGGCGCTCGCAACTGCATAGGGTCATATGAGGATGACTGGAAACGACGGAACAAACGACAGCACTGCGTCTATCAACCGCCCACCTGAACTGATGGCACACAAAAACCAGTGAGGTGTGCAGCAGGCCACGAATCGAGGCAACACCTTCAATATTTCAACCCTCTCAGATCATCTCTGTTATTAAACACGAAGTGTGCTGATGAAAAACTGTGCCAGTAAAAAGTAAGTAACGTCACGTCACGATCGTGATTTTGGACAAGTTGGCGAAAAGTAAAGTCAACGGGCACTGAATTCAACCATGTGCGTCCAAGCATATCATGCGGCTGACGGGTTGGAGGAAACGGAAAGGTGTGTCTCTTTTGGACCAGTTTGCGTTATACACCAAGTTTTTTGGACCAATTTGCGTTATACACCAAGTTTTTTGGACCAGTTTGTGTTATACACCAAGTTTTTTGGACCAGTTTGTGTTATACACCAAGTTTTTTGGACCAATTTGCGTTATACACCAAGTTTTTTGGACCAGTTTGTGTATACCCCCAAGTCTTTGGGACCAGTTTGTGATATATAACAAGATAAAGAAAAATTACATCGATTAATACGGAAAGCGTGTAAAATTTCAACACCTACATTCCCCTACTTGGATGAATTGTACATTACAGCTTGCACTAAAATATAAATTAATTCCATCTTTTCGGAAACATCCCTTGTTCCCGGGAGGCGGCCGAATCCTGTTCTTATTAATTTTAGACCACCAAGGGACCTTTAACGAGTGCAACTTGCACACGAGACCTCCGAGATTTTTCGCCCTTGTCCAAGAAGGCAAGGTGTTGATCTTTCCTACCAGATGATCAGGGGTGTGGCTGAAAGACAGTAGCTGCAATAAGAAGGAGCCAGTGACTAGCAGTAGAAATGCTACAGAAAGTGTCAGGAGCCCAGAGGAGGGGGCAAAGGAGGTGAGGGGTGGGGGCAGAAAGTGGAGACGAAAGCAGACGACAGAGCATAGTTGAAGAGCATGAAAGGATGTGCAAGTAGACAATTTTAGAGAGAAAACAATTTCTGTTGCTACCCGGATTCGAACCCGGGACCTTTGAATGAGAGGCGAACACCTTAACGTCTAGGCCAAGAGAGCCCCCTGTATGCTTCCCAAGGCGCCAAGAACGTCTCCGATTGTCCTAGGGTCTTAGTTTAAGTAAGAGTTTTACGGCACTTGCAACACAATAAGGTCATATAAGTGCCGAAGATTAGAAGTATTACAAGAGAGTAACAACACAAAAAAAGGAGTGGAGATAGAGAAGACAGATTTATTATAGGAAAGAAGGAGAAGAAGGAGCAAACCAGACCAGAACACCCGCCAACCACCCTCGTACAAGGGCCTGAGGGATGATAAAAGCTGTAAAGAGCATGTCACACAACGCTGTGGACCATGGACAACAGCACACCAAACCTATCTGCTGAAGATAAGAGAACCTCTCTCTCTCTCTCTCTCTCTCTCTCTCTCTCTCTCTCTCTCTCTCTCTCTCTCTCTCACCATGAAGTGAAAAACGTAATTTCTCAGAAGTTTCAATGTCTTCCTTTACTCCACTGTCGGTTGACGTACCAGTGTGTATACTTTTCTCCTTTCTTCATCAGTTTTGTAGACATGGTGTATTTCATCCTTCATATATTGTTCTGGCAATACAGGCTCCCCAGCACTTTCTTACTTCACCCCTACCCCCACCCCTACCCCCACTCCCACTATACCCATTCCAAGTAGATGAGGGAACATCGTGCGTGCCCGTGCGTGTCCGTGCGTGTGTGTG
>NW_004798066.1:24236-26094 GCF_000002075.1 Aplysia californica | reverse complement strand
CCCCCCCTCCCCTCGCTCCCCAACCCTCAGTTTTTTGTTTTGGTAGAGGTTTTACGGCGCTCGCAACTGCATAAGGTCATATGAACGCCAGAAGAATAGAGGTGTTCCAAGAGAGTAACAAACATAAAAAAGAAGGAGGGGAGATAAGGACGATAGATGTTTGATAGGAAAGAAGGAACACCCGCCAACCACCCACTGGGTGTTGATCGGGCAGCGTTCACAGGACACAGATTGTGGACACCTCTCCCCCTCCCCCACCCCAAAAAAAAACCCAACAACAACCGGGCTACCGCCCAAAAGGACAGGTGCTGCTGCACAAGAATCCCGCGAAAATCCAGCGTTATACACGGCACGTTCTGAAAAAAAAAAAACAAGAAAAAAAGGAAAAGAAAAGAGAAAAAAAACACATAACCAAGGCTGACTCTAATTATCAACGGTCCAGCAGCGTCGCGCCTTTTCTTTTAGTTTTAGTTTTCATGAGTTTTACAGCACCTGCAACACAATAAGGCAGGGTCACATCAATGCCGAAGATGTTACAAGAGAGTAACAAACCCAAAAAAGGAGGGTTTTAGCATTACTAAGAGTATTACCACACTTGCACCACAAAAACGCCACATCAATGCCGAAGATTAGAGGTGTTACAAGAGAGAAACAAACAAAAGAAGGAGGGGAGATAAAGAAGACGATATAGATGATTGAAAGAAGAAAGAAGAAGCAAACCACACCAGAGCAGCCGCCAACCACCCACCCCCTATCTGCCCGCCGCCGCGCCTTCGCGCTCTGCCACGGTCCCAAGATTCTATTGGGACTCATAAAAACGTTTTGGTTTTTTTATCAAACGCCTCGATCTCGCCTCTTTGTTTGGGAAACAGAAAAGGACTGAGAATTCCTATCATCAATAAAAGTTGTTATCACGTTGGTGTTTTTACTCACCTTGACCTTTTTGTAAGAGATATATTTTTTAGTAAGCGTTTTACGGCACTTGCAACACAATAAGGTAATAGAAGAGCCGAAGATTAGAGGTGTTACAAGAGAGTAACACACACCAAAAAAAAAAAGTTTAGTTTTAGTAGAGGTTTTAACGGCGTTCGCAACTGCATAAGGTCATATGAGCGCCAGAAGATTAGAGGTGTTACAAGAGAGTAACAAACACAAAAAAGAAGGAGGAGAGATAAGGATGACAGATGCTTGATATAGAGGGAAAAAGGAGCAAACCACACCAGAGAACCCGCCAACTACCCAAACATTCACAGTTTACAAAGTAGAAAGTTTATCACGCTCTGCCACGGCCCCAAGATTCTATTGGAATTATTTTTAAAACGTTGGGGGGGGGGGTTAAGAGAGAAAGAAATGGGCTAGGAATTCATATTATAAATGGTCGCTTTTACGGACAAGGGGGCTATCCCGAAAAATGCAGTTCTGAGAAAATCGAAGGTAAAGTTTTTGCCCCTTGTTCAGTTTCTTCAAAAAACAAGGAGAATTTTCTCTATAACCAAACAAATATACACACCAATGAAACCAAACTTCTCCCATAGGTAGGGCAACGCACATTTTTTGTATAGGTCAAGATTCTGGAAACCCCCCAAATCTGGGTAAGCCCGCTTGTCCTTAAAAGCGACCAAATAAAGGTTGTAATCACGTTAGTGTATTTACTCTTTGAGCGACTTAAGCCTTGACCTTTTTTTTTCAGAGCGAGAGAGGGGCGGGGTGGGGGAGGAGTTAGAGAGCGGGAGAGAATCACATAAAGCACTGTGAAGACATAAAGCACCGTGAAAACATAAAGCACCGTGAAGACATAAAGCACCGTGAAGACATAAAGCACCGTGAAGACATAAAGCACCGTGAAGACATAAAGCAC
>NW_004798066.1:18752-20118 GCF_000002075.1 Aplysia californica | reverse complement strand
CCACCTGCTCAAGACAGGACAATCGGGTGCCCGAAACGGCTGACGTAATCGCCCCTAGTCCACACCGGTCAAAGACAGGGCTGGGCAAAGAGTCGCTTTCGCAAAATCCGGATAAAATGTCAGTGTACCTCTTCGGCAAATAATATTATGGTATGAGCCGCTCCGGCAAAAGGGTTACCATCATCATCCTGTGCCTTGCCGACTGGCGTGAGCGATCATGGACCTCCACTACACTCTGTCTTGCGTTGCAGTTATGGGGTTATCACCACTTCGAAAAACGGGTTAGCATCACTTCAACAAATGGGTGCACCCACTTCGGCAAACTGGTCGTCAGGAAAGAGAGTTTAAGAGTCAGAATTCGGATAATGCTTCATTGATAATTATCCGGTTATCCGGATAGTTGATCCCGATGTTGCCCACCACCGGTCAAAGACAGGCCACTCCCACTTCCTGCCAAATTCCGTAAGCCCCGGGTGGGGGGCGTTTGGCAGGGGCGAGGCTGGCCATAGTGGCCAAGGTCAGAGATGAGTGACTTCATGACACTGCACTCTTGCACTCTGAATACCACTACTCCCTACCCTGTGTGTGCGTCATGTGTGCTGGCTTTCTCCTCTGTTTTGTTTTAGTAAGAGTTTGGGGTTTTTTTTAGTTTTAGTAAGCGTTTACGGCACTTGCAACACAATAAGGTCATATAAGTGACGGAGACTTTAGTATTAGTAGAGGTTGTACGGAACTAGCAACACAATAGGGTCATAAGTGCCAGAAGATTAGAGGTGTTAAAAGAGAGTAACAAATATAAAAAGAAAAAGGAGAGATCAGGATGACAGATGTTTGATAGGAAGGAAGGAGCAAACCACACCAGAGCACCTGCCAACCATCCACGTACATGTACTCTTGCAGAATACCCCTACCCGGTGTGTGCGTCATTTGTGCTGGCTTTCTCCTTTGTTTTGTTTTAGTAACGAGTTTTACGGCACTTGCAACACAATAAGGTTATGTAAGTGCCGAAGAGTTAAGATTTAGTAGAGGTTTTACGGCACTTGCAACACAATAAGGTCATATTATAAGTGCTGAGGATTAGATGTGTTACAAGAGAGTAACAAACACAAAAAGCAGGAGGAAAGACAAGGATGATAGATATTTGATAAGAAACAAGGACAAACCACACCACTGGCTTTCTCCGAGGGAACCGTGGAACAAAGCAGGGGGGGGGGAGATTTTTGACTTTGAGGACGGACTGCCGTACTCTGCTGCTGGTATCTTGTTCCATTGACGGCACGGGCGGTTGGAGGGCGCCACTGGGAGGTCCTACTGCTTTTCTTTCCCCTGTTATTCCTGGCTGGCTGCTTGCCTGCCTGCCTGCCTG
>NW_004798066.1:7248-8331 GCF_000002075.1 Aplysia californica | reverse complement strand
CACACACTCACACTCACACACTCAGAGAGAGAGAGAGAGAGAGAGAGAGAAAGACAGATAAAACACACAGACAAATGAGTGCCTCAGAGTCACGGAGGACTGCATGTACTACTACTAGTAGCAGCCAGTGCAACAGATTGCGTCTGGACTGTCTGGTCATTCACTGGTCAGTGCGTCCAGCTGACACGACCTCCGTGTCCTATGACGTCATTGGTCGGGGGGGGGGGGTGCAGAGTCACTGGCTAAACTGCTGTCCACAACTGCATGCGGACCCATAGACTCTCAGGTCGCCCGCTCGAGTGTGGCGATTGACTAAAGTGCGAACCCTGAAAGTCACGACATGACATGCCTCACCCCCTCCTCGTCCTTCAAAACATTCGCCTGTTTCTTTCAGACTCTTTTTCGTTCGTTTGTTTGGGTAAAGGGATACATGCACCTTGACAAAATAACGGTCGTTCAGTGCCGGGAATAAGTCAAACGGTTACACAGGAACAACAGATGAACAATAAAAAAGAAGCCCGAGTAACCAGCGGTACCCTCCAACAACCCACTTCTTTCTTTCACTCAGACGTGCAAAAGGTGCTACTGGCAGGCCCAACATCTTTTCTTTCCATTTGTTATTTCTGCCCAGTTTTTTTTTAATGATCAAATCATGAAATTTAGATCTATATCGATTTTCCCCTACCAACCCCCTGCGTTGGAAAAGTGAAGGGTTGAGTTTGAGTAAAGAGAAGCACATCGACACACTTTAAGATCACACAGTACAAGAAAGAAGCAAGACAGCTAGACAGAAACAATACAGGGGAAAAACTAAAGTAGGAACTACCAGTGGCGCCCACCAACCTCACACGAAAAGTGAAGGAGCGCACAGGAATGGAAGACACTCGCCCGCCCTGAAACGTGACGTCACAGTTCTACATCAGGGAAAGACAGAAAGACAGATGCAGACATGTCCGAGGAAGAGGAGAGAGGAGAGATAGTAGGAGGAGTAATCACACCGTCTGACCGACAGATCAACAACCACACGCAGTAAATGGACGGCCGGATGGACAGGTGAGATGTACGACAGACACGGGGACAGAG
>NW_004798066.1:0-2029 GCF_000002075.1 Aplysia californica | reverse complement strand
GAGAGAGAGAGAGAGAGAGAGATGGGCGAGGGGAGAAATATAAGTGTGTTTGAAGTCTGTAAGACAGGAGAAGAAAAGTGTTCGGGGAAAACATTAAAGGAAAAAAAAAACGCATACGTCATATCCACCACCATCACACTCGAGAAAAACCCAACAGTGGAAAGTTTGGCGAGAAAGGGCAAAGTCAAGACAAAACAAAACAAAACCACAGAAAAGGGTAAAAACAAGAAGTTTTTTTTATTTTTTATCCCAAGTAGCTCCATAGTTTACATCACCATAGCGCAGACACGGCCGGCAAACCATGTAAGTTATTTAATCAAGAGTGGAGAGCAAACTCAGACCTCTCGTCCTACTCGGATTGGTCGAAGCTGGAACGTCTGAAACCACTGAGTAAATAACGTAGAGGAGGTTTGGTGGAGAGGGAGGGGTGGGGGGAGAGAAAGAGAGAGAGAGAGGGGGGGTGAGAGTGAGAAAGAGAGAGAGAGAGAGGGAGGGGTGAGAGTGAGAGAAGAGTTAGTTAGTTATAGTAGAGGGTTTACGGCGCTCGCAACTGCATAAGGTCATATGAGCGCCAGAAGATTAGAGGAGTTACAAGAGAGTAACAAACATAAAAAAGAAGAAGGGGAAATAAGGACGATATATGTTTCATAGGAAAGAAGAAGCAAACCACAACAGAGCACCCGCCAACCTCCTACTGACCTTACCTGTGAGGGTCAAGCCAGGCTGAGAGAGATGCAACATCCCAACAGAAAGACGGAGATACCCGACGACACTCCCCACCACCCTCCCCCTAATCCAGGAAAATCGAACCCACTTCTTTCTCAAGCGACAGCCAAGCGCCTTACCGCTACACCACAGACGCCAGGCCATCAGCTGCGCTCAGCTCTGAATCTTGGGCTTGCATATAACAAATCAAAAACAAAAACAAAACAAAAATTGGTCGTTTGATAAAACACGGGAGAAAGTAAGACCTACAGAAAAAAAAATACTAGGGCGAAAGAAAATACGTTTGACCTACCCGTGGCACCCTGTTAGGTCTTTTGCGATAAACAGAAGAGACGTATAGCAGCAAGGCTACTAAAAAAACTCCAACTAAACAAGCAGGAACCGTCACAAGTTAAGGAAAGGGCATTTTTGTTATATTTTACCACTATTATCATCATTACGGCTGTTGATTATGACATCACTATTATAAATCGCACTGTAATTGTCTTCGTTACTATTACCTTTACATCTTTATAAATTGGTATGGATTAACAATTATCATCATTATTATCATTTCTAACCCCACAAGAAGCGTAGAAAAAACCATAATCTCAATTTACGTCGACACAGATTCAAAAAGGGGAAGAAAAAAAAAACAATATGAAAGAGAAAATACGACATTCCACTCCACCCCCCTCCCCCTACCAGCCAAAAAAAAACCCACCTCATTTTCCCCTCCCCCACCTCTCACTTTTTCTCCTTCCGACACAAAGAAATAAATACATCAAAAGTCGGAGCAAAAAAGGGACAGCAAAAAACTCCCCCTTCTCCCTCTCTCTGTCGCAGATTAGATATCAAAGGGGTCAGATATCACGTCCACGCAGCCCTCGTGTCTAATCTGGCCCCGGTACGACACGTCTAGATAGATAGACGCACATTGGACATCGCAGCGTACCATCAGAAGGTCCCCGAGTAACCTCCAACGGCGCCTCGCTGAGACATGTCGGAGAGAAAGGAAGACGAAAAAAAAAGGGGGGGAGGGGGGTGGAAATGGGCGAGGGGTGGTGGTGGAAGGATATTATTATGCCTTGACCCGACCTGACCTCCTGTTGGGGTCAGAGGTCAGAGGCGACAATGTAAAGTCCCCTCTGTTTCAAATTCTTATAACGGTTTAATACATAAAGGGACGTAGGTGAACCAATTGAAGGTTGGAAAAGGTTTGTGGAGATTCTTACTTTACTGATTCGTAATGAGTTTATTCGTTTCACCACAATCTCTCTCTCTCTCTCTCTCTCTCTCTCTCTCTCTCTCTCTCTCTCTCTCT
>NW_004798065.1:346855-348298 GCF_000002075.1 Aplysia californica | reverse complement strand
ATAGCTTTATTTTTTCCGATGTACGCCTCTTTAATCAAACAAACTAATTGAACAAAAAAAAACCACCAAAAAAAAAACTAAAAAAACCCCCCAACAAAATTTTAAAAAACATCAACAAAAAACGCTAAAAAAACAAAACAGACAAAAACCAACAGCAACAAACAAACAACTAAAGCAAAAAAACCAGAACAAAAATAAAAACCGAACGAACATCGTTTTGGGCGCTCATCGTAGCTTTTCAATGTCCCATTCTGTTGTAAGCTGTTTAGAGCATTTCTCCGAGTTTTTTTTTTTTTAATTTTTAAAAAGAAGTCTTTTATTGTGTCCATTTTCTTTTCTTTATTCAAGCAAGCAAACAAACACATGAGCAAATATTCTTTTCAGGACCGACCGTTATAATTATTAGTAGCTGCTTCAATCTGTAATCTGCTATAGAGTATGTTTGTACGATTGAAGAAATTTTGAAATAAATTTGACTCGATGAGCTTATCTTTAATCAATCAAACAGGCGAACAAACAAACAAACAAACAAGCAAGTAAACCAACCAACCAACAATTCAACAAACAAGCAAGTAAACCAACCAACCAACCAACAATTCAACAAAAAAGCAAATAAACAAACAAACACTGTTTCCGTGGACTATCGTTACTTGTATTGTCTTCTTCTTCTTCTTCTCGATTGTACAACACTTGAAGTCTGGTTGGTATCTGTCATACATTGGGCCGTCCTGCTCAGTTTCATCTGTCGGCCCGTCGTATAGCTTCTCTTGTAGCGTCAGTGGGGTTGGCCACGTTTCCTGTCTCAGGGCCTTGTGTGTCTTACTTGTATTGAATGTGATACATTATGCTACATACTGTTTAAAGTATTTCTGTTCGTGTGTTTTTCCAGTAGCTTTTTATTTAATTATGTGGGTGTGTTCCCTGAACTTATATTAAAAACAAAACAAACAAACAAACAAGAAACAAATAAACAGACAAACAATATTCTTTTCACGTCTCAGTCTCAGTAGAGATATTTATCGGGTTTGCTGTCAGAAAAAAACGTTCCACTAAACTTTTAAAGTTTTTTTAGTTTTAGTAAAAGTTTTACGGCACTTGCAACACGATAAGGTGAAATAAGTGCCGAAGATTAGAGGTGTTACAAGAGAGTAACAAACACACACAAAAAAAGGATTTGAGATAAAAAAAAACGAAAGACGTTTGATAGGAAAGAAGAAGCAAACCACACCACCACCACCACCACAACAACAACAACATCAACAACAACACAAAACCACTACCACGCACAGCAGCAACAACAACACGTATTACTATAAAGACAACAACAACAACAAGAACAACACCTTCACCACCGCCAACAACTACCACAACAACGACAACAACAACAATAACAACAACAACAATAACTACTACTACTACTACTACTACTACTACTACTACTAC
>NW_004798065.1:338846-340427 GCF_000002075.1 Aplysia californica | reverse complement strand
TAATAATAATAATCTATAATAATAATACTGACAATTACAAAAACAAACATTATGTCTTTCCCCAGGTGAGCAAAGGCAGAATGGAAATCCTGGAGGACGACCTTCACGGGAATCGAACCTTCTACCCCATGGAGGGACTCCGCCAGGAACAGCGCGCGCGCATCCAGCAGCTACGTCACGAGTGCGAGGGCAAGCAACAGCAGCTGTTTGGGCTGTCCAGCGCGGAGTGGGCGTATGGCCGCATAGAGGTGGATACACGGAACGGGTACCTGTACTGTCCACTGCTTAAGGTGGGCTCCACGTTCTTCCGCCGAGTCTTCTACGCCGTGCGGGAAGGCAGAAAGTTGCACAACCCGTACGAGGTGAGCATACAGCGAGCCCTGGCGGCCAAGCGGGAAGTGCTCACCGAGTTACTGCCCCTGACGTCCGAGAACTCCACCAGGTTTCTGGAAAACTCCACGTCCATCGTGTTCGTGAGGGAGCCTTTTTCTCGTCTGCTGTCGGGATACACGGATAAACTGTTCGCGCCCAATCCTTACTTCTGGGGGGAGATCGGGAAGCATATCGTGGCCCAGTTCCGACCCGGCGCCGGTTCCGAGAGAGGTCGGTCCGTGTGCGGGCATGACGTCACGTTCTCCGAGTTCATCCGGTACGTGGTGCGCAGCGAGCGGACCAACGACAAGCGCCGGGACGCCCACTTCACGCCCACGTACGACCAGTGCAAGCCTTGCGCGCTTAACTACACAGTGGTGGGCAAGATGGAGACGTTCGTGCCCGACGTGGCCTTGACCCTTGACCTCCTGGGTCACAAAGTGAGTCGAGAGAGGCTCAAAACGTGGGCGCACCACGCCACGGCCGACGCTATTCTGGACTCTACCTTCAGCCCGTGGGGGTGGCGGGCAGGGATCCTCAAGTGTATGTCGTGGGGGGAGGCGCTGAGGAGGATCTGGAGAAAGCTGCAGATTAGGGGTGTATTGTTGTTGGAGAACTCTTTCCCGTGGTCGGTGGGGGAGGGGCTTCATAAAGGGGAGGGGTTTAACAGAGCGGAGGGGCAGAGACGGGAGCCGACTGTCAAGACGTTCACAGATACGGTAAAACGCTTGCACGAGCAGGCAGACCCCGAGAAACTGAGAAAGCAGAAGTGGTCCGTGTTGGCCGAGGCTTACAGCACGGTGGGTGCCGAGGATATAGAGGCGCTGACAGAAATCTTCCTACCAGACTTCCGGTTGTTTCAGTACGACCCCAGGCCCGACTTTATTTACGACCACGAGTCGGTCGCACAATACCGCGGGAGGGATGTGCTTTTTAATCTCAACACAGTGTGATAGTTTTCAGTGTGTGTTGGTTTTTCTGGTGTTTTTTAAGGGTGTCATACTCATGAAATCTGACTGTCGTCAAAATGGTGAAATCAAAGAAGCTGATATTACGTTCCGATCATTGGCCAATTTAAATTAATGGTTTTTTTAAAAATGTTATTGGTCGTGTTTTTTGTTTTGTTTTGTTTTTGTTTGCTTTTGGGTTTTCTTTTTATACAATTTTTGGTGACTTTTTCAACACTTTTTTGGTGACTATTTAAAATAT
>NW_004798065.1:324773-337847 GCF_000002075.1 Aplysia californica | reverse complement strand
TGTGCTTTTTAATTTCAACACCGTGTGATATCTTTTATATGAGTGTCTGATGTTTTGTTTTGCAATTGTGTCATCGTTTTGAAATCAGGCTCTCGTAAAAAATGAAAGTAAAATTTTTTAAAAACAAATCAACCAGTTCATTTATTTTCATTCTTATTTTTTTTTTTTTTATATGGGCAGTTGCAAAGAATTTTTGTTTTGTATCTGGGGTCTTTATCGCTTGACAGGGATAACATATGTCCTGATAAACAGGCTGAGAGGGATAACATATGTCCTGATAAACAGGCTGAAAGGGATAACATATGTCCTGTTAAACAGGCTGAGAGGGATAACATATGTCCTGATACACAGGCTGAGATACTCCACGAAAAAAGCAAAAAAAGTTTCCCATACAGGAATCGAACTCATGTTTTCTGTGCGCAATGGTGAATCGTTTTATTGTCCTTATCATCATTATTATGATTATGATTATTAATATTATTGCTACATGTATTATAATTATTGTTGTTATTATCATTGACATTATTATAGTTATATTACCATTATTATTATCATTATCATCAATATTTTTATCATTATCATCATTGTTATTATTGTTGTTTTCATTGTATTTACAGTACATTTAGCGCATGTCCCTGTTCTATGCGGCTTGCAAAAACAGTTGGACCTGTACTGTTCTAAGGGCCACCTGTATAAAACAATCACCTGTACAAACGGCCACGTCCAATTTCCTCCCCTGTATATTCTCTACAATAGAATGTCACTGTGTAAGACATTCACCTGTCTAAGACAACCACTTTTCTCATCTTCAAAGGGCGGTCGTCTTAGACAGATCTGATTGCATTTTGCTTGAAAAGTATTACAATGTCCGATTAAGTTATGAATTTACCGCTTTCAACATGTATTATGTATGTTCATTTAAACAAGAGAAACGATGATTATATTCATTTATAATGTTTTAATGAAGGAGATCTTTTTTGACAATTTGCTACCTCAGAAGGACGAAGCTGTAACTGCTCAAGAGTCAATACCTGTATACCTAGTTTTGAGAAACTTGACGTAGAAGATTTTGAGTTTCACAACATGTCAAGCTTTTTTCGAATGCAATTCTTTGAATATACGTATCTCAATAACGACTTCAAATAATTTAAAAATTTTGATAGAGCAGATAGAGCATTTGGTTTCTGACTTTATGGTCTTAGTCACTCAGTACAGCCAAAACTGTCAGATAGAATTGTGTAATCCTGAGGAAGCGGAGTAATGTAACGATGTCTTCCACCATAATGAAAGTGTTCTGATCTGTTTGGAAACTGTGCTATGGATGATCTCAAATAATAAAGTCATAATTCAACTTGAACGAGGTATTTTTGTTCATTTTTTAAAAAACAGTGTATATATAAACACATATGCTCACACACATGCACACACGAACAAATGCACACACACATACACATATATCAAAGAGTTTTATACAAAGAAAAGAAGGAGGAGAGATTTCTAGGAAGATGAAAGTTGGGTAGGAAAGAAGGAGCAAACCACACTAGAGCACTTGCCAACCACTATAGTAAGATAAGATGGGGGTGTGGTGTGATGTGGAGTGGTGTGGTGTGTTGTGGTGTGTGGTGTGGTGTGGTGTGGTGTGGTGAGGTGCGGTGCGGTGAGGTGAGGTGAGGTGAGGTGAGGTGAGGTAAGGTGAGAAGAGATGATAATGAGATATGAAAAGATGAAGTGAATAAGATAAACTTTATTCATCCTCTGTTGGAAGACATTGACAGCATGTCTACATCAGCCTTCTACCATACAAAACATGACATAACATACAAAACATGACATACACATACAAAACATGACATACACATACAAAACATGCATAACATACACATACAGTCCAGGCTGCTTCAACTGAAATCTGTGGGACCGACAGAATTTTCTTTGGTTTAGCCAGGGTTTTCCGTTCAGAGAAGTGGCTCAAATAGAAAAAAATATTAAAAAATCAGGGATTGTCTTTTCTTTTGGTTCACCGCTGTTTTCTGATAAACCAGGTGTCCAGGTTAGGCTGACTCCCCAGAGTTAATGGCAAAGGCAAAGAGTCAACGCGTCACATACTTCTCCTTCTTTCATTCTTTCACTCATACATTTATCCTCTCCCCATTATATATATATATATATATAAACAGCTGTTTAATAAGAACATTTGTTATCATCATCTGTTAATATTCCCATCTGCCATTGTGCCTAGTAGAACCATGAGCATGTGAGCATTTCTTTATTTCACACTCACTTTTAAGAGAAATTAACTGAGACAAAAAACCCCAAAAAAACAACGAAAAAACCCCAACCATGTATGCCGTTAATCAATGAATGACAATAGTACAAAACAGAAATATACCAAACAATTGCAATTGCAATGGCTAGTGATAGTTTCAAGGTTCAAATACACCCGAGTCTAATCCTGAAAAATAGAAACATCTCTCAATGACAACCAATTAAAAAAACGACACGTTTAAATGCAAAAAAGGCCAAGTGTGGTCAGCTCTTCTATGACGTTGGGTATTTTGTTGGTTTTTTGAGGCGTTTTTTTTGTACAGTAGTTACCACAAACTGAAATTTCAAAGTCCTCTGATTTCACATTTAACCGCACTACATTAAACACAACTGCTCAAGAGTCAATACCTGTATACCTAGTTTTGAGAAACTTGACGTAGAAGATTTTGAGTTTCACAACATGTCAAGCTTTTTTCGAATGCAATTCTTTGAATATACATATCTCAATAACGACTTCAAATAATGAAAAAATTTTGATAGAGCAGATAGAGCATTTGGTTTCTGACTTTATGGTCTTAGTCACTCAGTACAGCCAAAACTGTCAGATAGAATTGTGTAATCCTGAGGAAGCGGAGTAATGTAACGATGTCTTCCACCATAATGAAAGTGTTCTGATCTGTTTGGAAACTGTGCTATGGACGATCTCAAATAATAAAGTCATAATTCAACTTGAACGAGGTATTTTTGTTCATTTTTTAAAAAACAGTGTATATATAAACACATATGCTCACACACATGCACACACGAACAAATGCACACACACATACACATATATCAAAGAGTTTTATACAAAGAAAAGAAGGAGGAGAGATTTCTAGGAAGATGAAAGTTGGGTAGGAAAGAAGGAGCAAACCACACTAGAGCACTTGCCAACCACTATAGTAAGATAAGATGGGGGTGTGGTGTGATGTGGAGTGGTGTGGTGTGTTGTGGTGTGCGGTGCGGTGCGGTGAGGTGTGGTGAGGTGCGGTGCGGTGAGGTGAGGTGAGGTGAGGTGAGGTGAGGTAAGGTGAGAAGAGATGATAATGAGATATGAAAAGATGAAGTGAATAAGATAAACTTTATTCATCCTCTGTTGGAAGACATTGACAGCATGTCTGCATCAGCCTTCTACCATACAAAACATGACATAACATACAAAACATGACATAACATACAAAACATGACATAACATACAAAACATGCATAACATACACATACAGTCCAGGCTGCTTCAACCGAAATCTGAGGGACTGACAGAATTTTCTTTGGTTTAGCCAGGGTTTTCGGTTCAGAGAAGTGGCTCAAATAGAAAAAAAATTTAAAAATCAGGGATTGTCTTTTCTTTTGGTTCACCACCGTTTTCTGATAAACCAGGTGTCCAGGTTAGGCTGACTCCCCAGAGTTAATGGCAACGGCAAAGAGTCAACGCGTCACATACTTCTCCTTCTTTCATTCTTTCACTCATACATTTATCCTCTCACCATTATATATATATAAACAGCTGTTTGATAAGAACATTTGTCATCATCATCTGTTAATATTCCCATCTGCCATTGTGCCTAGTAGAACCATGAGCATGTGAGCATTTCTTTATTTCACACTCACTTTTAAGAGAAATTAACTGAAACAAAAAAACAACGAAAAAACCCCAACCATGTATGCCGTTAATCAATGAATGACAATAGTACAAAACAGAAATATACCAAACAATTGCAATTGCAATGGCTAGTGATAGTTTCAAGGTTCAAATACACCCGAGTCTAATCCTGAAAAATAGAAACATCTCAATGACAACCAATTAAAAAAACCACACGTTTAAATGCAAAAAAGGCCAAGTGTGGTCAGCTCTTCTATGACGTTGGGTATTTTGTTGGTTTTTTGAGGCGTTTTTTTTTGTACAGTAGTTACCACAAACTGAAATTTCAAAGTCCTCTGATTTCACATTTAACCGCACTACATTATAGAATTTATCATTCTGAGCATTTTGATACCAAATTTATACCTATAGCTTCATTTTTAACAAAGTTATGAACATCTGAAGTTGCAGAAAAATGTTACAGTTTTTTAATTGCGAAATGTCTACACTTTGAGATGTCACAACGTTCTTAAATTTGAACGGACATTCACAAAAACTTGTAGACACACACCTATGCACATAGAGAACAAGCTCAATTTTTTTCAAGGCTATCAAATAACCAGAAGATGGAAAGTTATTGACGTAAACTTCTCACCTTGCCTGAAAACATGAACAAACTGACAAGATCTTTCACGGTCTATGGCCAGGTACCAGTTTCAACGCTCTCACATTTGTGTCACGACGGGCTGGAATCAGGCGCTCGTCAATTTTCTGGTAAATGGAGGTAGGCCCCTATTGCTTTCATCTAAAAGCTCGTTATTTTGTCTTGCTTTCATTGAAAAAAAAAATCCATCTATCTAGAATAGAAGTCAAGATATTTCTAATTGAATGAGATGAGGGTCGCCTGGTTTTAGAAGTAAAATTAGCAAGAAAATGGCCGCCAAAGTTTGTCGACTTCTTGAGAGTCCTTGGAAACTGCAAATTAAATTTTTTTGTGCATTTAATAAACGTTTTCAGTAAAATCCACACAGAAATGTGTTTTTACAAAGAAATAAAAGGTGCTGATAAAAAAAAAAATTTTTTTTAAATTGCTAGACGCTCAGAAAAATGCCGGCCTCTTTGATTTCACAACTTTGACAAGCGCCTGATTTCACCACGGGGCCTCACATATCACAGACATGCTCTCAAACGTATTTTGAAAAGTTCAGGCCTTGACGAAAAACACGTCCTCCAATATCTGGCTCTCCTCCAAACCATCACCACAGTCGCTGTCGCCACCGTCATCCAAACCGTCCCCTAAATCATCAACGACATCATCATCATACCGTGGACTCAGCAAAGCATCTCCGAAAGTCCTGATAACAACATTGACAAGATCATCATCAAAATCATCATCATCATTATCGTCATTATAGCTTTCATCATTAGCAATAATTTCATCATCATCATCATTATAATCGAGACTGTTATCCTTATCGCTCCTCCTCCATCTTCCTCTGCGACCCTCCTCCTCCTCCTCCTCCCCGACCTCCCCGTCGGCTATTTTATCCACCGACGTCAGAGAGTCGACGATGTCGTCGATGTTATCATCTTCATCGTTGTAATCCACGCCCTCGTAAACGGCCGTGCTGAAACTCCCGTCTATCGACAACACGGACCCCGAACCTCCATCGTGTTTCCCGCGATGAGACGACGACAACGCTGCTACAACGACCTCCGGCACAGCCGCACTGAGCCGCGAGGGGTTCGGCGGCCTCCTTTTCAGCTCAAAGAGTTCAAGGTTCAAATCCTGATCCTCCTCCTCCCCCTCGTCACCGCCGACAGTCATTCTGTTATTTGTGCGATTGGAAAAACCTTCTGGAAGGTTCTGCGTCCGTCGGGGAGCGGGTTTGTCTGTACCAAAGTTCGTCCTCGTCGCATCCACCTTTGCCGACCCCCACGACCTCTTTCCTGGCCGAAGGGGGTCACTGCGACCTTCACCCCAGTGCTGCTGCTGTGCCAAGCGTGAAGACGGAGACAAATCAGGATAGAAATCTGGATAGAAATCGCCGTGTCGTTGAGCTGTTGTGGTCCCCGTGGGTGCATGTTGCGATGTCCCGCCAGTCGACGATCTACCCCTGGCACTCCTCGTCCACGACTCTCGGGACGACCTCGTATCGCTGACCCCACCGTGACCCCGCGACCTCGCCTCCTGCCGCAGCCAATGGCCGCTGTCCTTGTTGTTGACCTTTGACCTTCCTGCGGCGGCCGAGGGCGGAGCACCGTCTCTAGGGGACATGGAGTTGATGATCTCCAGCACACTCAAGGTTTTGTCCCTGGGAAGCAAACGTAACATTATATTAGTTTTTTGTCCTGTTTATAATTTCCGCTTTCTTCATTAAAAATTTTTTTAATATATTTTTTTTAGCAATATTTAATATTTGACGACCCCCTGGACACAAATAAATAGTCTAGCACGCACATAGCCAAACACACAAACTTAGCGAACAGATTTTCAGGTCCAGAAATTCTTTCTGACACTGCTTAGTGTAAGACTCTTTGTTCTAGTAGAGGTTTTACGGCGCTCGCAACTGCACAAGGTCACATGAGCGGCATTGTGTAAGACTCTGCTATAAGTAGCTTTTCAAAGTGGACGAAGCGTTCGTATGGCAGAGTTTTACACTCAGCACTCAATATTCTTTACGAGAATTTAAAACATGGACATAGCAAAATTTGTATGAAACTAAAAGACATATGACTGTATGAGCCCTGACCTCCTGTGGCCACCGTGACCCTCTGCCTGACCTCCTGAGGCCACTGTGCCCCTCTGCCTGACCTCCTGAGGCCACCGTGACCCTCTGCCTGACCTCCTGAGGCCACCGTGACCCTTTGCCTGACCTCCTGAGGCCACCGTGACCCTCTGCCTGACCTCCTGAGGCCACCGTGACCCTCTGCCTGACCTCCTGAGGCCACCGTGACCCTCTGCCTGACCTCCTGAGGCCACCGTGACCCTCTGCCTGACCTCCTGAGGCCACCGTGACCCTCTGCCTGACCTCCTGAGGTCACCGTGACCCTCTGCCTGACCTCCTGAGGCCACCGTGACCCTCTGCCTGACCTCCTGAGGCCACCGTGACCCTCTGCCTGACCTCCTGAGGCCACCGTGCCCCTCTGCCTGACCTCCTGAGGCCACTGTGTCCCTCTGCCTGACCTCCTGAGGCCACTGTGACCCTCTGCCTGACCTCCTGAGGCCACTGTGTCCCTCTGCCTGACCTCCTGAGGCCACTGTGTCCCTCTGTCTGACCTCCTGAAGCCACCGTGCCCCTCTGCCTGACCTCCTGAGGCCACTGTGCCCCTCTGCCTGAGCTCCTTAGGCTACCGTGCCCCTCTGCCTGACCTCCTGAGGCTACCGTGCCCCTCTGCCTGACCTCCTAAGGCTACTGTGCCCCTCTGCCTGAGCTCCTGAGCGATATATTACTGAAATTCTTAATTAAGATCATCAGAATCACTTTCCATATATCCCACTCAGGGCAGTTCTTGTCAAAACCAGCATCTAATTCAGAAAAAGTGGCGTCTGTGACCTAGTGGTTAGGCTCTCGGACTCGCAAATCGTAAGGTCGTGGGTTCGAATCCCGTAAGGGGCCCGACGTTGTGTCCTTGGGAAAGGCACTTTGCACAAATTTTCCTCACTTCACCCAGGCGGAAATGGGTACCCGGCTATAGACGGTGAAAGATCTTGTCAGTTTGATGGTGTTTGATGGCGTGAAATCTGTAGTTTGCACTGTATGCTTCTGCGGAAGCCGAGAATGTTCCTGAATGTTCTCAGATGGTCTGCTGAGGTAATAATAGTTGTAAAGCGCATAGAGCATGCTCTTGAGCATGGATATGCACTATATAAATGCAATTATTATTTATTATTATAGAAAGATCTTCAAAATAATCAGTAACGTTCGGTGCAGTAAATAATGGTTTCCGCGTGTGTTTTGTCCGAGGCCGGCAGAGTTGGGGCTCGGGTCTCACTCACCGGTGTACCGGTAGCTAGACATACGGACAGTTTTACTCTGCACCAGTGTACTGGTGGCTAGACATACAGACAGTTTTACTCTCTACCGGTGTACTGGTGGCTAGACATACAGACAGTTTTACTCTCTACCGGTGTACTGGTGGCTAGACATACAGACAGTTTTACTCTGCACCAATGCACCAGTGGCTACGGCTCAAAGGGTTACACATCCCATCGATTTCGCTGTATGTGTCACGACGCGGTTGAATCAGGCGCTCGTCAATTTTGGGGCATATGGAGTTATAAGTATTCTCTTAAAGCTCCTCCATTTGTCTTGCATTTGGCGAAAAAAAAATACACATCTATCTTAAACAGAAGTCAAAATATTAGCGTTTGAAAGAGGTGGGGGTTCGCCTGGTGCCAGAGGTAAGATTAGCGAGAAAATGGCCGCCAAAGTTTGGTGACTTCCAAAGCTTAAGTGTCCTTGGAAATTGCAAATTTACATTTTTTGTGTGCTTTTGACGAACGTTTTTCAGAAAAATCCACACAGAAATGTGTTCTTAAACAGACACAGAAGGTATTGAGTGAAAAAAAGAAAATTCGAAAAAAAATATCCCGTCGGCCAGAAAAATGCTGATGTCCTTGACACGGCGCACCGGCAGTGGAATTTTAGTTGCCGCGGGGGGTTCCCCGCCGGGCGCCTTATCACGTCGGGGTCGCGGGGGTCAGCTCCCTGTCGCCGCTCTGTCTGGGCCGACTTAATTTTTGGTACTTTTCAACGTACAATTTAAGGTGCATCCTTGTATTTATGGTAATTCTCATTTAGTGCACCCAAAGCACGCATTTCTGCTCTTGAGACTCAAAAAAGAACGGACGTTGTAACTTGTCCGGTTATTTCGTTAGACGCGCTGGAGTCGGCAATGCTAAATTGTAATTTTTTTGGGACTAGCGTGAATGAAAAAAAATCAATATAAAAAAACCGCATTGTCAAAATCTGTCGAACTTTTGGAATATGAACGACATAACATTAGTGCAGATACTCAGAAAAGATGGTATCTGCGCTTATAATAGAAGGCTGTAATTTTGCAATTTTATCCATCGGGCACACAATTCGCTACGAAGTAATTCCTCCAAATTCAACTTTATGTGTCTAATATAATCATGAATATTCGCATATTTTCTCAAAAGTTTATAAAAGTTATCATGAAGTTTCTCAATGAAAAGTACAAATCGATTTTAGTGCTAGAATATATCTTCAACGTAGATCTAATACACGAACAGTATCTGTTACACTCCAGAAATTGCTTACTTTTCTTAAAACGCTAAGTCTAGGTTTTTTAAGTTGACTGAATAATAGGGATGACTTCTCGTAATTGGGTTATAAGAATAATTTCTAGCTTTCCAGGGACACTGAATCAGCACCAGACTTTTCCAGCTTTTTTTACGTTTCTATGACCATTTGCAATAACTGACAATGTGACTGATTTCTTTACATGCATAATTGTGTCCGCGCATATTTCCTACACAAAAACTAAGAATGAATGTTTTAGCTGTCATTATTTTTATTCCATACTAGAAGTTTATCTCTACCCATGTATTTACACGGTTTTGTGGTTTTTTAAATCGCTTATATTATATCTTTTTAGTTGTATGCAGGCTGCCACAGACACAGCATGATTCATGAACAAAAGCAGAGTAACTTTCTCTTGTTTAATAGTAAAATAAGAGCTAACGCTGATCGTCTTTAGTTAAAATATGCAGATGTGTATCTTTCTTCTCTTATAACTTGACTATTACTACTACCGCAGATTTAAGATTTCTCATGGTAAAAGACATGATATTCGTAGTCAGTTTAACACAGAATTTGGAGAGATCTGTCGTGCCTTTTTTAAAATAACAATCATTTATTCATAACGTTGCAACTAAAATAGGACAAATTGGGTACTCTACAAACACTTGTCTAGAACAAAAACTAAGGCACAGAAACTAACCATTCTAACGCAGAATAAATCTCAAGACATTGAGCTTTTAGTACATTCACGTAATGGTTTGCTGTGTGGGATGGGGAAGAAGTTATATCGTTTTAAACATAGTCAAAAATGCGAACTTCCCGACCGACACCGGCAAAGTCGCCTCAGGGCTCATTAACCCCGTGACCTCGAGCCGGGGAGCTCCGGCGGGCTGCTGAGTCACGCGAACTAAAAGTAACAGAATCGGGCGAAAAGTGATGCCATGTTGATTACATTATTGTGCCGAGAGCCTGATTCCACCACATCGTGACACATGTATGTGTGAGGCATCGTGGTGAAATCAGGCCCTCGGCAAAATAAATAAAATCGAAGAAATCAGCATTTTTTCCGACAGTTTGGACATTTTTTCCCGAATTTTTTTCTTTTCAGCTCAACACCTTGTATGTCCATTCAGAAACACTTTTATGTGTGGATTTTACGGAAACGTTGATTAAAGGCACGAAAAATGTAAATTTGCAGTTTCCAAGAACTCTTGAGCTACGGAAATCACCAAACTGTGCCGGCCATTTTCTCACTAGTTTTACTTCTGAAACCACGCGACCCCCACCTCTTTCAATCACAAATATCTTAACTTCTATTAAAAATAAATGGATATTTTTTACATTGAAAGCAAGACAAATGATCAACCTTTAAGATGATACCAATAACTCCCAAAAGCCCCAAAATTGCCGAGCGCCTGACTCCACCAGGTCACGAGACCTGTATGTGTGTGTGCTAGGCTGTAGCATTACCCAGGTGACAACGGTGGCTGTTTCTTCCTAGACTTGCTGGACGTCTTTATCGGAGCCCCAGTTTGTCTCCTTGTCTGCGTCGCTGTGTTCGTCTCGCCGACAAATTCCTCCCTGTGGGACACACAGACAGACAGACACACGCTCGTTAGAGTTTTAATTTTACTTACAGTTTTACGGCACTTGCAACACAATAAGGTCATATAAGCGCCGAAGATTAGAGGTGTTACAAGAGAGTAACAAACACAAAAAAGAAGGAGGAGAGATCAGGACGATAGATTTTTGATAGGAAAGAAGGAGCAAACCACACCAGAGCACCCGCCAACCACCCACTAGCTTGAGTTTTATTTTACTTTTAGTTTAGTAGGGTTTTTTACGGCGCTCGCAACTGCATAAGGTAATATGAGCGCCAGAAGATTAGAGGTGTTACAAGAGAGTAACAAACATAAAAAAGATGAATGGGAGATCGATAAGGACGATAGATGTTTGATAGGAAAGAAGAAGCAAGCAAACCACACCAGAGCACCCGCCAACCACCCTCTAGTTTGAGTTTTACGGCACTTGCAACAGAAATAGGTCAGACAAGTGCTGCAGATTAGAGGTGTTACTGGAGAGCGACATACAAAGGAGAGAAGGAGGGGAAATGAGGACGACAGAAGTTTGATAGAAAAGAAGGAGCAGACCACACCAGAGCACCTGCCAACCACCCACTCTGTGAAAGTTTTACAGCACTTGCAACACAAAAAGGTCACGTAAGTACCAAATATTAGAAGTATTATTTGAGATTAACAAACAAAGAAAAGAAGAAGGAGAGATTAGGACGACAGATCTTTGATAGGAAAGAAGGAGCAAACCACACCAGAGCACCCACCAACAACCCACAAGTTTGAGTTTGTATGAGTAAAGAGAAGCACATCGACACAATAATGTTCATGCAGACAGAAACAACAGAGGGGAAAGTAAAGAAGTAGGACCTACCAGTGACACCCTCCAACCACCCACACACACAGACAGAAACAACAGAGGGGAAAGTAAAGAAGTAGGACCTACCAGTGACACCCTCCAACCACCCACACACACAGACAGAAACAACAGAGGGAAAGTAAAGAAGTAGGACCTACCAGTGACACCCTCCAACCACCCACACAGACAGAAACAACAGAGGGGAAAGTAAAGAAGTAGGACCTACCAGTGACACCCTCTGAAGGCTTACTGGAGGAAGAGAAGGAGGAAGAGGTGAAAGAGGAGGAGGAGGAAGAGGTGAAAGAGGAGGAGGAAGAGGTGAAAGAGGAGGAGGAGGAAGAGGTGAAAGAGGAGGAGGAAGAGGTGAAAGAGGAGGAGGAGGAAGAGGTGAAAGAGGAGGAGGAAGAGGTGAAAGAAGAGGAGGAAGAGATGAAAGAGGAGGAGGAAGCTGTGAAAGAGGAGGAGGAAGAAAGAAAAGAGTTGAAGGTACAGCAGGAAGAGAAGGAAAAGAAAAAAAAAGTGAGAAAAGGAGAAAGAAGAAAAAATAGGAGGAGTAGTGACAGGAGGAAAAGCATTAGGAGGGGAAAGAGGAACACAAAAAAGAGGAGAAATAGGAAGAGGAAGAGGAGGAGGAGAGGAGCAAGAGAAAGAGATGGAAGAAGAAAAGAAGAAGAAAAAGAAAAAAAGAGGAGAAGCTGTAGGAGGAGAAAGAGGAAGAGAAAGAGGAGGAGGAGGGGGAGGAAGAGGAGGAGGAGGGGGAGGAAGAGGAGGAGGAGGGGGAGGAAGAGGAGGAGGAGGAGGAGGGGGAAGAGAAAGAGGAGAAAGAGGAGGAGGAAGAAAAAAGGAGGAAGAAAAGAGGAGGGGGAAAAGGAGGAAGAGGAGGAGGAACGAAATCCTCCCAAACCCGGTACCTGGGCAAATGAGCGTAGGATATGCTGGTCCCCACGTCCACCTTCCACTCTCCCTCCGCGCGGCCATCCTCCACTTCTCTCCGTCTCATCCCATCCGTCGTCGTCACAACAAAGCCAGCATTCTGATTGGCTGGTACATCGGAGCGAGCATTCTGATTGGTCGGTACATCAAAGCGACCATTCTGATTGGTCGGCGGCGTATCAGAGCCAGCGTTCTGATTGGCTGGTTCAGTTCTCGGCGTACACTGACTCTCTGAAAAATGTGGTCGCAAACATTACAAAAAGAAAGCACTATATATAGAATAATAAATAGCATTTGTATAGCGCATATCCCCGCTCAACAGCAGGCTCTATGCGCTTTACACTATATGTGAGGCAGCGTGGTGGAATCAGGCTCTCGTCAATTTTTGAGCATGTAGAGTTATTGGTATCATCTTAAAGCTTGTTCACTTGTCTTTATTTGAGTGAAAATAATATCCATTTATCATGAAGACAAATCGAGATATTTGCGAAAGAAGGAGGTGGGGGGCCACTTGTTTTCAGAGGTAAAATTAGTGAGAAAATGGCTGCAAAGATTAGT
>NW_004798065.1:321775-323082 GCF_000002075.1 Aplysia californica | reverse complement strand
GGGGAGAGGAGGGATACACACAAAAAATTCAAAAGAGAGAGTAACGAACAACAAAACAAGGACGAGAGATCAGGACGATAGATTCAGACAGTTGTGAAGGAGCAAACCACACCAGAACACCCGCCAACCACCCGCGCTAGAGAGTAACATACAAAAAGAAAGAAAAAAAGGAGGAGAGATAAAAATGAGAGATATTTGGTAGGAAAGAAGAAGCAAACCACACCAGAGCACCCACCAACCACACACACTAAAGAGTATCATACCAAAAAAAAAAAAGGAGGAGGAAATATAAGATCGAAAAATGATAGACAAAAAAAAGAAGAAAAAAAAGAAGCAAACCACACCAGAGTTGGTTGTAAGTGGCAGGATAGAATAAGAAATGAAGAACTGCGGGAAAAGACAGGACAAAAGGATATAGAAGAAGTAGAAATAGGACTAAGAAAGTGGCGATGGATGGGACACACCTTCAGAAAGCCCAGCGGAAACATCACAAGACAGTCGCTGCAGTGGAACCCACAGGGAACACGAGGCAGGGGTAGGTCACGGGAAACATGGAGGAGATGCGTGGAAAGGGACATGAGAGAGATGAAGCTCACTTGGAAAAAGCTTGGAAGGATGGCTCAGGACAGAGATAAATGGAAGGAGCTTGTATGTGGCCTATACCCTGCCAGGGGTGAAAGGCATTGATGATGATGATGAGGAAGAAACCACACCAGAGCACCCACCAACCACCCGTACAGCAGACCTGAATCAGATCATCACAAGTAGCCGCCTAAGCCATCCAAAAACATCACCGACCTTTGACCCCGGCAGCCATTGCTGTCCCGTCCCGACCCCTGACCCCTGCGTCTCCCTGCTGCTGTAGCCGGCGCTGTGCCACGCTCTCTCTCTCCGCCGCCAGCTGTTTCTCTTTATGGGTCAAGGCCATCTCCTTGTCCGACAGCTCCTTCTGCATGCGCTGGGGCCAAGATTGTGGGGGAAAGATTGTGAACAAAGATTGTAGCCAAGATTGTGTTCGAGGATTGTGGTCAAAGATAGTTGTAAAAGACTGTGGTCAAAGATTGTGGTAAAAAATTGTGGGGAAAGATTGTGGTCAAAGATTGTAGCCAAAGATTGTGCTCAAAGATTGTGGTCAAAGATAGTAGTCAAAGTTTGTAGTAAAAAATAGTGGTCAAAGATTTGAAGAAAAGATGAGAGAGAGAGACAAAGAGAGAGAAAGAGAGAGAGAGAGATTGTGAGAGAGATAGAGTGACACAGAAAGGGACAGACAGAGAGAGAGAGAGAGAGGGAGAGAGGGAGAGAGAGAG
>NW_004798065.1:319546-321216 GCF_000002075.1 Aplysia californica | reverse complement strand
AGAGAGAGAGAGAGAGAGAGAGAGAGAGAGAGAGAGAGAGAGAGAGAGAGAAAAAGTAAGAAAATACATTTAGTTCAAAGAGTGAGATTAGGAAGAAGTCACATTTTCACTGTTAAAAAAAAAGGAGATATGACAAGAAAGCACTGAGGTCATGAGATTTTTTGCTGTCTGTGGCTGGGTACCTATTCCCACCTGGGTGAAGTGAGGAAAATCTGTACTGTAAAGTGCCTTTTCCGAGAACACAATGTCCGGACTGAGGCTCAAACCCCTGAACTCGCAATCTCACGATTATGATCCCAGTAGACTACGCACAAGATCATCGACACCCGTGAGACTCCTGAGATAAGGAGTTCATAGGCAGCTTGCACTGTATGCTTCCACAGAAGCCGAAAATGTTTCGGAATGTTCTAGGATCTGCTGGGGTGATAATGATATTGACTGTAAAGTGCAAAGAGCTTGCTTTGTACAGGAATATGCACTATACAAATGATATCTATTATTATTAATTTATTACTTATTAATTTATAACTTATTAATTATTAATCTATAACTTATTAATTATTAATTTATTACTTATCAATTATTGATTTATTATTTATTAATTATTAATATTTATCTTTTTAAAATCATTGTTTATTCGTTATTCATAATTATTTATTAATTATTATCATCATTTATTTATTATCTAGTTATTCACTATCTATTTATTCATGATTTATTTATCATTTACGATGAAGAGCCGACCTTGAGCTGATACTCCTGTTGGGCCAGGATCTCCCTCAGCCGGTTCTGTTCCTCCAGCAGCATAGACCGCTGCTTCATCAGCTCCCGCTTCCGTTCCGGCGCCGACATCTGACGGGAAAGGACAGACTGACATGTTTATTTTCATATCAGCTGCTCCGTGTAATAGGCGGGGGATTGGTGTAATAACTGGAGGATTGGTTCAGTTCAACTTCCGGCGGCTTCAGTGCACACTATCAATAGACCAACTGCTCATACATTGATGGCCATTTTCCCTCTGAAACCAGGCCACCCCCCCACCTCCTTCAAACACAAATGTCTCGACTTCTATTGAAGCCAGATGGATAATTTTTTTCAACGAAAGCACGAAAATTGAACAAGCTTTAAGATAATACCAATTATAACTCTGAATTAGTTTAGTAAAGAGTTTTACGGCATTAGAGGTGTTACAAGAGAGTAACAACAAACGTAAAAAAGAAGGAGAGATAAGGACGATAGATGCTTAAGAGGAAAGAAGGAGCAAACCACACCAGAGCACCCGCCAACCACCCACTAACTCTGAATGCCCAAAAATTGACGAGCGCCTGATTCCATCGAGTCGTGCAACATATTGTCCAAGACTACCTGCATCTGAGGTGAATCAGTCACAGTCCAGAACATTTTCCCTGACACACACAAACTCAAAAGTCCACACCTTTACACACAAACATACACACACACAAACTCACAAGTCCACACCTTTACACACTTGTAAACATACACACACACAAAAGTCCACACCTTTACACACAAACATACACACACACAGACTCAAAAGTCCACACCTTTACACACAAACATACACACACACAAACTCACAAGTCCACACCTTTACACACTTGTAAACATACACACACACAAACTCACAAGTCCACACCTTTACACACTTG
>NW_004798065.1:317957-319346 GCF_000002075.1 Aplysia californica | reverse complement strand
AACAAACAAACAAACAACCCACCTGCCTATAAGCAGACACACACACAAACAAACAAACAAACAACCCACCTGCCTATAAGCAGACACACACACACAAACAAACAAACAACCCACCTGCCTATAAACACACACACACACAAACAAACAAACAAACAACCCACCTGCCTATAAGCAGACACACACACAAACAAACAAACAAACAACCCACCTGCCTATAAGCAGACACACACACAGACAAACAAACAAACAACCCACCTTCCTATAAGCAGACACACACACAAACAAACAAACAAACACACAAACAACCCACCTGCCTATAGGCAGACAACAGCCCCGGGTCGACCTGCGCCGCCATCTCCTCCTCCGACCTCTGACCCGGCTTGTCCGAGAACTCGACCTTGGCCGTGCGACCTCGCTTGCCTCCCCTTTTTCTCCCGCTGTTCTCGTTGTAGTCCCCCCTGCCGCCATCCACCGCAACAACCGCAGCAGCAACACCATCGCCAAACGCTTTGTTGTTCACACTTTCATCATCATCATCATCGTCATCATCATCAAGATCACTATACGAACTTTCATAATCTTCATTACGTCCATCATTTCTACCACCCTTTCTCTCAACAACCCCACCACGTTTTTCTCTCTTCTCTCTATTCCCGTCACTCCCTCCGTCTTTTCGTAAATTCCCGGGACGTTTATCTCCGTGGTTATCGCAGGCAGGGGGCGGGACTTCCGATACGACCAACGAGTCGACAGAAACGAGGTCCACAAACTCCGAGCTCTTCTGCGTGCTGGACATGATGGGCGGGTGGAGGGGACCGAAACTCGACGGAGGCCTCTGCTTCTTTCTTTTCTTCCTCCTCCTCTCTCCCTTCTTCCCGTCTTCCATGGGGTTCTGGTTCTCTCTGTCCGGATGTACGTCGTTGTTGTGGTTGTTGTGGTTGTTTTCCTGGCCACCCGTAAAGGCTACGGCGGCTGCCGCGGCATCATACGCCCGATAGGCTTCCGTCTGACTCTCCATATACCTGGTGATCAGCTCGTTTTTCTCGGGAGATAAAAACGCTCGGTTGCCCGCGACGACGTGCACTTGCTGTGGTTTGTTCTCGAAGTAGCGGCCACCACCATCTCCCCCTCCTCCTCCCCTCCCCTCCGACGACCCTTGTTTATCCAACGACCTTTGACCCGTGTTCACACGATCCCTCAACGTTCCGGTTTTACCTCCAGCTTTTCTCCGCTTCTCCCTCTCTACCTCCACCCTCTCCTCCTCCTCCTCCCCCTCAAGAGCTGCAGCAGAGTCGACCGTCAGGGCCAGAATTCGCTTCTGATTGGCCAGCTCCTGGTCGATGAGGGTGGTGAAGGGTCGCGGGGGGCGGGGCTTAGAGCTGGGAGGGG
>NW_004798065.1:310574-317494 GCF_000002075.1 Aplysia californica | reverse complement strand
AGAGAGAGAGAGAGAGAGAGAGAGAGAAACAGACAGACAGACAGACAGAGAAAGAGAGAATCATAAAAAAACGCACCTTCTTCCTCCTCCTCCTCCCCACTAAATCCTCCACCCCCCTCCTCATCATTCCTCCTACCACTACCATTAGACATGGCTGGGGGCAGTGGCGGTGGGGGTGGGGGTCGGGGTGAGGGCGGAGGCCGATGGACATGTGCGGCCTTCCCATGATTCATCACTCCACCGCCGATCTTGTCGTTTATCGCAGTTTCCTGAAAAAAAAAAAATTTTTACGGTAGAAAAAAGAGGTGGAAGGAACGAGTATAATGGACGACAGTAATAAAAATGAGTGTAATTTGAGGAGTTTTACGCTATTGACAAAATTTTAATCATTTTGGAGGCGGGCTGTTTCCACTCTGTCTGTCAGAGCCCACCCAGGATTAGAAAAACATGATGTCCTGGCAGAAAAGTTAACACTTTATCTCCCGAGGGTGGGGGGGAGGTAAACCCACTATGCCAGGGCCCTCTTTTGGTACAAAATCTAAAAGCGACATTATATACATCAGTAAATTGATCACCAAATCAAAACAAACGAACCTATTTGGATAGTTCTTCACTTAACGAATGAAATCCCAGTAAAAGAGACCTGTTTTCCGTATTTTGCCCAAAAGAAATTTGACGTCAAAGTCGTCGTAAAGGAATGTGCCCGAGTTGCTACCAGCGGCTCACCGGCACAGCAGTTCCGACCGTGAGACGCTGGGAGCTGTTTGCTGGAGATAAGGAGTTAAGACTGAAGCTCACAGAGGGGACCCCTTGTATATTAAGGTCGTGGGTTCGAATCCCGTCAGGGGCATGACGTTGTGTCCTTGGGAAAGGCACTTTACACGGTTTTCCTCACTTCACCCAGGTGGGAATGGGTACCCGGCTATAGACAGCGAAAAGTCTTGTCAGTTTGTTAGTGTTTGAGTGCTTAATCGGCTGCTTGCACTGTATGCTTCACGGGAAGCTGAGAATGTTTCGGAGTGTTCTGTGGTCTGCTGGGGTAATAATATAGTGTAAAGTGCATAGAGCCTGCTGTTGAGCGAGGATATGCGCTATACAAATGCTATCTATTTATTATTATTATGATTAGCCGACACCCTGAATTAAGACTGAAGCTCACAGAGATGACCCCTTGCATATTAGCTGAGAACGAGGAAGAAGCCAACACAGCGCGCCTGTATTAGAACTGGCTGTGGAATCTGGCTGGCCTCACCTGGCAGTGATCAGGATCAGCTTCTGTCTAGTTTTAGCAAAACTGTTATAGCACTAGCAATACAATAAGGTCATATAAGCGCCGAAGATTAGAGGTGTTATTTTAGTTTCAGTAAGAGTTTTACGGCACTTGCAACACAAATAGGTTATATAAGTGCCGAAGATGAGAGGTGTTACAAGAGAGTAACAAACACAAAAAAAGAGAGAGGAGAAATAAGGACGATATATATATATATTTGATAAAAAAGAAGGAGCAAACCACACCAGAGCACCTGCCAACCACCCATGGATCAGCTTCGTTAATTGCGGAGTGACGTTTATTTTATGAACAAGCCTAACTACCACAACACGGACATTGCCAACATATCAACTTTACTTTTTTAAAATTTCAATTTTTCATTCACTGTTGTCGTTAAGCGTCGAAGGAAGATGCAGCTGTCTGTGGTATCGTAACTCTACAATCTACAACAAGGGGAAGTAACTGTCCCCGTCAAGTCTTACCTGCGGCTGTAGCTTCTGCGGCTGCTGCGGAGCGCGGAGTTGTCGTTCTTTCTTCAGCCGCAGAATGTAGTCCTGGTACTCCATCAGACGTTTGTTCACCTCTGTGCAAAAACAAAACAAAAAAAAATAAAAATTGAGGAACCGTCGAGTTTTGTTTGGGTAAAGATTAGATGTTCTTGTTTTTTTTTAAGTTTTTGTACAAATTTTACAGTACTTGTACCACAGATAGGTTATATGTGAGGCAGCGTGGTGGAATCAGGCTCTCGTCAATTTTTAGGCATGAAGTGTTATTAGCATCATCTTAAAGCTTGTTCACTTGTCTTTTTTTGGATGGAAAAAATATCGGTTTATCTTGAATACAAGAATGAGGTGGGGGTCACCTGTTTTCAGAGGTAAAATTATTGAGAAAATGGCCGCCAAAGATTAGTTATTTCCTTAGCTTAAGAGTCCATTGTAACTGAAAATTTACATTTTTTTTGTGCCTTTAATCAATGTTTTTCAGAAAAATTCACACAGAAATGAGTTCTTTAATGGACATGAAAAGTCTTGACCCAAAAAACAAACATTTGATAAAAATTCACAAACCAGCTGAAAAATGCAAGTTTCTTCACTTTGATTATTTTGACGAGAGCCTGATTCCACCACGCTGCCTCACATATGAGAAACCCTGAACCCACATCTCTGTCTGTTTCCATGTCTTCACAGTTTTTACACCGTCTACCGACCCATGATCAGTCTCGGCAGTGTGGAAAGGGAAGCAATTCATGCTATTTGATGTCTGGTCAACTGAGTAGTCGCATCCCTTGATCCATTAGTGCAGCTCTTGTGCATTTTTTTTTTTCTTAAAAGAGGTAAGTTACGATGGATATTTCTAATATCAGGCACGCCGTTTCACGAATCTAGGCTGATCTCACATATCGTTTTGCTGCAAAGGAAAAAAAAAGGGTCGTTTCTATAGGTTCTGATACTGAACAAGGCCTACCCGTCGGTCAAAAAATGACTTGGAATAAAATGTACTAAGATCTTTTATTCTATGAAAAAAAAACCCCCATGCTTTTGAGTTTGCTTCATGCACTTCCTGAAAAGCACAAAGTTCTATCTGACATTTTTGGCTGTTTCAGTTACTAAGACCATGAGGTCAGGAGCAAAATGTTCTATCTGCTCTAGCAAAATCAGAAGATTTTTCAGAGTCATTATCAAGATATTCAAAGAAATGCATTCGCAAAGGGAGGAGGAGGAGGAGAAGAAGAACAAGAAGAAGAAGAACAAGAAGAAGAAGAAGAAGAAGAAGAAGAATTACATTTATATATAGCGTATACCCACACTCAATAGCATGTTCTATGAGCTTTACAACTATTACCCCAGCAGGCACTAGAACACTCGGAAACATTCTTGACTGCCCGGGAAGCATACAATGCAAGCTGCGGGTTGCACGCGCCCAACCACTAGCAAACTGATGGTCGGTGAGTTAAAACATTTGAACAGTTTGCCGATGATAAACAACAAGTTCTATTACCGTCTCTCTCTCACCATGATAAACAACAAGTTCAGTTCTGTTACCATCTCTCTCTCCCCATGATAAACAACAAGTTCAGTTCTGTTACCTTCTCTCTCTCCCCATGATAAACAACAAGTTCAGTTCTGTTACCTTCTCTCTCTCCAAATGACAGCTACCTTCTCTCTCTCCCAATGACAGTTACCTTCTCTCTCTTCATGATAAATAACAAGTTCTGTTACCTTTTCTCTCTCCCAATGACAGCTACCTTCTCTCTCTCCCAATGACAGTTACCTTCTCTCTCTCCCCATGATAAATAACAAGTTCTGTCACCTCTCTCTCCCTGATAGTTACCTTCTCTCTCCTGCAGTATCTGCTCCTGCTGCTCCACCAGACGTAGGATCTGCTCCTGGTACTGAAGCCTCTCCTGCTCCAGAACCTCCTGCGCCTTCTCCTTCTCCTCCCCCACCCTGCACACCACAGGGGGAAAGGTCATAAGAAATTGAAGAGCGTCTACATATCATATATATATGTATACTATATAGTTTAAGAGCTTTAGCAGGTTGAGCTTCAAAAGTATAAGCATAAATAGTTTACGCAGCATCAACAGTGTAAGCATCTTGATAGTTTTAAGCTTCAATCGTTTGAACATCAATAGTTTTAAGCTTCAATCGTTAGAACATCAATAGTTTTAAGCTTCAATCGTTTGAACATCAATAGTTTTAAGCTTCAATCGTTTAAACATCACTAGTGTTAAGCTTCCTTACTTTAAACACCATCAGCTTTAAGCTTCAATAGTTTAAAAAATCAAATACTTTTAAACATCAGTCGTTATAAACAACAATAGTTTAAACATCAATAGTTTAAAAATTCAACAGCTCCAGGCTTCAATAACAGTTAACCCTTACTTGGCCAGCTCCTTGATCAAGTTAGCGACACGTTTTTTGTCCTCGACACACAGGTCACGGAGAGACACGCGCTGGCCCGGGACCGACGAAGCAACCTCCGTCGTGGCATTGCTCTGTGACACCTGGGACAGAGTTTGTTTTGGTAAGTGTTTTACGGCGCTCCCAACTGCATAAGGTCATATAAGAGAAATGCTAATTTTATTTACATAGAACGAAGAATCAGCCCTAGCCTGACAGGCGGCCATGGGCTGTTTTTGAAGGTCCTCTTTTTTATATTTATTTCTACTGATTAAATGGATAGAACACTTGAGTTTTAGGACAGGAATGGATTTTGAATCTTGCCTGAACAGCGCAGTCCAAGTGGCCTACCCCTTTTATAAACTGAAGGACCATCAAGGGATCTGTACTGGGCAAAACTTCCACACTGGATTGACAGGTAACACCACACATGTGTCACTGAGCCACCCCCCCCCCCCTGAATCTGGAACCGAAACTGATTATCATTTATTTTTACCAACGCCACTCACATCAGTGGTGAGCATGGTTGCCGTGGTGATGGTCGAGCCCAGGGGATCCAACGTCTCCACCACTAGTTGTTCCACAGGTACCGCAGCCTTGACCTCTTTTGTGCGGCCGCCCTTGACCCGGGGTCGGAGGTTACCCACATCACTGACCCCTGGCACCACAAAGGTCGGGCTGGCCATGCCTTTAGCTGTGGACACAGAGAGCCAAACTTTATTTTCGCGCAGCTTGAAATCAGGATTTTAAAGAAATCGACAAATTTAAATTATTCATGAAATGGTTAAAACAGTCAATGGTGAATCCAATTCTGGTGTATCACATTCATGACTTTCACTAGAATTCAGACAGATCCTGTTACGTGTAAATGTGAGGCAGCGTGGTGAAATTGGGCGCTCGTTTAAAATGAAATCAAAGAAATCAGCATTTTTCTGCCTTTTTGTTTTCATTTTTCTGGAAATTACGTATCTTGACCTTTTACGACTTACTGAAAATACATTTCTGTGTGAACTTTACTGAAAAACGTTGATTGAACGCACAATTTAAACCACTGAAAGCGAGATAAATGAACAAGCTTTCTGATGATATCATTGACTCCACATGCCCTAACATTGGCGAGCGTCTGTTTCCACAGCGTTGAGACACATCGTTTTTTTTGTGTGTGCGCACAACTTGAAAGAAATCACCTGTATTCAAATCGTTCATGAAAATGTTATACAGTCAATGATAATGAACACATGGGTGTAGGAGGGTATGGGGTGCAGAAGTTCAATTCTAGAGTTTTATACATTCATCGCTTTAATTATAAGAATTCAGACAGAACCTGCTAAATTATGAACAGAGTATAACAAACACAAATGGTAGCATTGTGCTGCACCAGAGGAAGCCAGAGTAATCCTAATGACTATAATTTCATTCTAATTTGATCACCAACGCATTCTTTTATTTTTATCAATCAAGTGTCTTAACTCCTCGTCCTCCCTTCCCCTCCAGAACCTCTCTACTGCCCCCCCTTATTCTGACAATGAAATTACATCTGCCTTGTTTCTTCTTCTCTGTCAAAGAGTTATAGTGCGCAGTGAACACAATTTAAAAATTTATGTTTGTCCCAAGAGTGCCAGCGGCTGACAAGTTTCCAATTTGGAACGTATTGTTCCCATTGGACTCCAGTAATTAGCACTAAAGTAACTGAGGCAATATAGGCAAGATGTTAGTTAACTGTCGAGTCCTAACCTTATTAACTCTAACCCTGACTTGGTTAATACGGTGGGTTAGAGGTACATGGATAACCCTAATCCTACCCCTAACTCTCATTATAATTTATAGATATCTAAATCTTACTTCACTCTTAAATCTCATGCCCACAGCTGACGGACTCATTTGAATAATTATATATAGTCTAAATAGATATCTAGATCTAGATCTAGATCTATATTCTAGATCGAATCTAGATCTAGATCTAGAATCTAGATCTCTATTATTATATATATCATGACCAGAAGTTAGAACACAAGTATGGATGGCATAGTATGGGCTCAAACTGACAACGTTGAAATAAAAACAACCACAAACATATTTTTTGTTAGAATGCTAGATCTAAACATTGGGAGAAAAGATAGACCTATAAAATAAACATGTTTATAGATCTAACTAAAAAGCAAAACAGCGCAAGTTCCGTCAAAGTTTGAGTCAAACTTGAGTCAAAAGTGACAGCTGAATCAAACTTGAAAGTTTGAACGACAACAATAAAACAGAGATAAAAGGCTCTAAAAAATATAAATATCACACTGAATACCACAGATCAATCTTAACTTCTCCAAAATTCTATTCTAGCCACATGGAATGCACCAAAAAGCACTTTTAATTTGCGTCAGTTGTAGAAACCTACCGGTTGTCCAAAACACAGTCTCTTTGGCCTGTCGGTCTCGACGGTCCGCCATTTCTAAACAAACTTTATAATAGCGGGCGCTGCGCATGTCAGAACACGATTTTTCCGATCGTAGTTCGTACTTCGCTATATTCGCAATTATTAATTGTGGTAGTTGTTCATACCGCTCGCTGTCTCTCTGTCTCCCCCTCTCTCTTTCTCTCTTTCTCTCTGTCTCCCCCTCTCTCTTTCTCTCTTTCTCTCTGTCTCTCCCTCTCTCTCTCCCCCTTTCTCTCTCACTCTTTCTCTCCCAGCAACTCTCTCTTCCTCCTATTGATCTTACCCCACCCCTCTCTCTACCTCTCTCTCCCTCTCTCTC
>NW_004798065.1:307268-308690 GCF_000002075.1 Aplysia californica | reverse complement strand
CCAGGTGTAAACTCGCTAGAAACGGAAACAGAAATACCAGAAAAAGATCGATGAAAAAAGAATCTGTGCTATTTGTTCCATCAAAAGGCAAAGAGACGTGGAAATGGAGATGGCCAACTGTTTCTGATCAAGCCAGGCTGGTAGAGCTGTTCACATTCCTGGACTGTCCCTGCAAGAGAGCCATTGATTCCCGGGGAAATAGAGACAGATTAAAGTGAGTATTGCAAGTTTTAGTTTGACATGTTTACGATTTAAAGAAATTAACATTGTGGTTTATTTCGATATGTGATGAAATAAAGACAGATTAAGTGAGTATTCCATGTTTCAATATGATATCATTATATGATTTAAAGAAATTGACCTGGTCGTTTATTTTGATTCCTAGGGAAATAAAGACAGATTAAAGTGAGTATTCCACGTTTTAATATGACGTGTTTATGATTAAACAAATTGACATGGTGGTTTATTTTAATTCCAAAGAAAATAAAGACAGATAAAAGTGAATATTAGAAGTTTTAATCATTGTTTATGATTTAAAGAATTTGACGTTTATTTGATTCCTGGTAAAATAAAGACAGATTAAAGTGAGTATTCCAAGTTTTAATATGACGTGTTTATGATTAAAGAAATTGGCATGGTGGTTTATTTTAATTCCAAGGGAAATAAAGACTGATAAAAGTGAATATCTAAAGTTGTAATTATTGATTATGATTTTAAAATATTGACATTGCTGTATATAATCATAATAATACTAATCTTTAAAAAAAAAATTAAATGTTATGAGTAAAGAAATAGACAAGGACTTTCATGCTAATATGTATGTCATAGAATCCTTAAAATGAATTAACCTGCATTGATTCCCCGGGGAAATAAAGAGAGATTAAGTGAGTATTACAATTGTTATATTATTCTGTTCAAAATTTAAAGAAGTTGAAATTGTAATTTATTTTGATTTCTGTGGATATAAAGAGATATTAAGTGAGTATTACTGCTTTTATATTCTGTTCATAGTTTAAAGAAGTTAAAATTGTCATTTATTTTGATATCGGGGAATATAAAGAGAGATTAAGTGAGTGTTCAAAATCGTAATTGAAGACCATAGGGGAAAAACCAGACAAATCCTAAAAAGTAAATTCTGAGTAATTTGAATTTTTAAATTCAAAACGCCAATGCTATCCTGTCACACACATTTCAAATAAAGAAATGGCGGAATTATACCTCGTGAAATCTCGAAAAGGTTTTTTATTCTTCGTTGATTTACTGAGGATAATGAATATTTGTTGGAGTAAGGAGAAACACGGCGACAGAATGAAGTTCATTTATTGCTGGGGAAAAGTAAGACAGACAGACAGACAGACAGACAGACAGACAGACAGACAGACAGACAGACAGACAGACAGACAGACAGACAGACAGACAGAC
>NW_004798065.1:305487-307080 GCF_000002075.1 Aplysia californica | reverse complement strand
AAGAGAGAGAGAGAGAGAGAGAGAGAGAGAGAGAGATTATGAACGTCAAACATCGAATTTAGTCGAATTCGTTCCAATAATCACTGTGTGAAATGGTAGCTTTCCCTCCCCATACAGGTAATTCCTGGAGGACCCGATTCAATCTAAACGATTCGATTTGTAGTGTGCATTCGCATTAAGCTACTTTAGAATTATGAAGTTCTATCTGACATTTTTGGCCATTTTGAGCTACTAAAACCATGAGGTCAGAAACCAATTAATGTACTCTCTGCTCTATCAAAATCGTAATACGGGGTGTACATCACGGCTGGATCGGACCGATCGCCCGACTCGGTCACCTGAAACTGAAAACAAACACGTTTTTTAAATATTTTTTTATACGACGTGCCCACTTCGAATGGGATCGGTCGATGGGGCCGATCGCCCGACTCGATCGCCTAAAAAACAAACGTGTTTGTTTTCAGTTTAAGGCGATCGAGTCGGACGATCGGCCCAATCCAGCCGTAGTGGGAACCCAGTATAAGGCGACCGAGTCGGACGATCTCCCCGACCCCCCACAGATCCCATCCGTAATGGGCACTCTGTATAACTTATAAGATAATTCGGAGTCGTCATCAAGATATTCAAAGAGTTACATTCCGAACAAGTTTGACAATATCGTGAAACTCAAAATCAAAATGTTTGACGTCAAATTTCTCAAAACTAGCTATAATACTGAGTAGATAGAACTTTGTAAATCAAGGGTATATATAGTGATCTCCATTCGTGGTTTGCGAGAAGTGACGTGTCTTATCGGAACATCTCACTTGTATGTTAAAAATGTCCCAGGGGGCTCTCGTGGCCTAGAGGTTAAAGTGTTGGCCTCTCATTCAAAAAGGTCCCGGGTTCGAATCCGGGTAGCGACCGAAAAAAATTTCTTCTCTAAAATTGTCTCTTTTCATCTTCTTTCCTGCTGTCTAGCAATGTTCTGTTGTCTGCTTTCATTTCCACTTTCTGCCCCCACCCCCTCACCTCCCTTGCCCCCCTCCTCTGGGCTCCTGGCTCTTTCTGCAGCCTTTCTACTGCTGCTCCTTAGCTCCTCCTTACTGCTGTCTTTCTGCCACACCCCTGATCTTCTGGTAGGAAAGATCTAAACCTAGCCTTCTCGGACAAGGGCGAACAATCTCGGAGGGCCCGTGTGCAAGTTACGCAGGTAAAAAATCCCTTGGTGGTCTAAAATCGATAAGAGTAGGCTTCGGCCGCCACCCGGGCAAAATTCAAAAATTTCCTACCAACTGAAATTATTAGGTGTGTCCCGCGCGCTCATATGACCTTATGCAGTCTTGTACAAAAAAGATCCCCACAGGGTAATTGAGAGCTTAGATTTTGCCGAGACCTGCGCGGGCGATCAATATCGATCAGTTACAGAGGAGGGTGGGAGGAACGGTTTCGCCGAGTTACCGCCGCTGTGTCGTTGTTTGTATAAGGTTTCGTTTTTGATTTTGTTTGTTTTTTGTTGGGTTTTGTTATGTGTGTGTGTGTGTGTGTGTGTGTGTGTGTGTGTGTGTGTGTGTGTGTGTGTGTGTGTGTGTGTGTGTGTGTGTGTGTTGTGGT
>NW_004798065.1:300421-301579 GCF_000002075.1 Aplysia californica | reverse complement strand
CATGAGTCATGACAATGAATGCCCAGTCAAGGAAATTGATACTAGAATTCAAATCTATACTATCGGCTCATTCATGTTGGTGCGCACGCTTCTTATACCATCATTAGTGAGTGCACCTCGGTGCGTGGACTGTGTGCTTCAAAGGGGACTTCTCCATTGACTGTTTTTGCTTCTTAGTCTTAGGGCGTGTGTGTGTGTGTGTGCCCGCAGCCACGGGGATTTCTTTAGCGATCGGCTCCGTTTGAGTTAGGTTTGAGTTAGGTTTGAGTTAGGTCTGGGTCAGGTTTGAGTTAAGTTTGAGTTAAGTTTGAGTTAGGTTTGAGTCAGGTTTGAGTTAAGTTTGAGTTAGGGCTGGGTCAGGTTTGAGTTAGGTTTGAGTTAGGGCTGGATCAGGTTTGAGTTAGGTTTGAGTTAGGTTTGAGTTAGGTTTGAGTTAGGGCTGGGTCAGGTTTGAGTTAAGTTTGAGTTAGGGCTGGGTCAGGTTTGAGTAAGGTTTGAGTTATGAGAAGTACATCCACACAGTAGCGGCCACTTAGTGCCTGGAAACACCAAGACAGACATAATCAAGTTAAAACAAATCCAACAACTAAAAACAAACAAAACAAAAGAAAAACGTCTCGGAGTGAAAGACAAGGAGTAGAACCCTCCAGTGGCGCCCTCCAACCACCTTTGATGAGATTACAAACACCAATATTATTATTACTCTCGTCTTTCAATGGTGTTGTGCTAACAGTGAGCGAGGAACGAGGAGCACGATGTCTGCTATTGCTGGTTAGGCGTGTGGTAAAAACCAATAGCCTACAACACATGGAAAGCTTCAGTTGAACAGATTTTCTTCGTTGGACTGGAAGAATATTATTATTTCTTCACATTTTCTGTTGCTGTTTGTTAGTAGTTTTTTTTTGGTTTTTGTTTTTATTATTATCTTTTAAAAACCCGGTTTCTACGAAAATGGCGGCGTGCGTGGAAGTGGAGCTCCTAGAGGTAAATAAGATAAGATAATAAAACACCATAAGGTATAGATCTAGTACAATATGTTTAGAACTGATGTTGATAAGAGTAGGTCCACCATAGGGGAATAACAGATCAGGTGCGCATTAGTTAGAATGTGCTACAATAAGGTAGATAGCAACAGGGTTATTATAATAATAATAATAA
>NW_004798065.1:294151-295880 GCF_000002075.1 Aplysia californica | reverse complement strand
CCCCAGGCCGAGACAGCATCAAAGCCCGCACCAAGAGGAATGAACTGAGCACAAAGGAGACAAGGAGCCTGGACGAGATAGACGCAGACTTCCTCAGACGGTCAGACTTTCTGCAATACTCTTTTCATTCATTCATTCATTCATTCATTCATTCATTCATTCATTCATTCGTTCGTTCGTTCGTTCATTCATTCGTTCTTTCGTTCGTTCATTCATTCATTCATTCATTCATTCATCCATTCATCCATTCATCCATTCATCCATTCATCCATTCATTCATTCATTCATTCATTCATTCATTCATTCATTCATTCATTCGTTCGTTCGTTCGTTCATTCATTCGTTCTTTCGTTCGTTCATTCATTCATTCATTCATTCATTCATCCATTCATCCATTCATCCATTCATCCATTCATCCATTCATTCATTCATTCATTCATTCATTCATTCATTCATTCATTCATTCCACAGTGGTCTTTGACCAACACACTGGCCATTGGTCCTTTTGGGTTTCTAGAACTTTCTTTTTTTTTTTTTTTTACATACTGGTCATTAGTGTTTGTATAGATTTTCCATCCAGACGGTCAGACTTTCTAGAACTTAGTCACTTTTGCACACTGGCGATTGGTCATTTGACATTGTAGAACTTTCTCAGTTTTATACACTGGTCATTGGTCACTCAATGTTCTAGAACTTTCTCCGTTTTATACACTGGCCATTGGTCACTCCATATTCTAGACCTTTCTCAATTTTATACACCGGTCATTGGTCACTCCCCGTTCTAGAACTTTCTCAGTTTGTATACATTGCTGAGATTGTTGTTGTGTAGATTTTCCATCCAGACGGTCTGACATTTTAAACGTTTCTATTTTTCTATACACTTGTCCTTGGCCATCAGACATTTTTTTACGCACTGGTCACTTATCATGAGACCTTCTAGAACTGTCCCACGTTTGACAAGAGGAATGAACTGAGCACCAGGGAGACAAGGAGTCTGGACGAGATAGTCGCCGACTTCCTCAGACGGTCTGACTTTCTAGCACTTTCCCTGATTTTTTAAACTCTGGACATGTGGCTTTCTAGAGCTTTCTCTGAATTAAAAAAAACCTCTATGGACATAATAATATGGCTTTCTAGAACTTTCTCTTATTTTTTACACATTGAATTTTTTCAGTGCTTTCTCGTTGGCAATTGTTTTTTTGTTTTTTTTAACTTTCTAGAATTTTCTTTTCTTTTTTTTTTTTTTAACATATGGATCATTGGTCATTAGTAGACTTTATAGAACACTTTCATTTTTTTACACTCTGGTCAATGTCATTATCTTTGCTATTTAAAAAAACAAAACAAACTGGCCATTAGGCCTAGCCATTCTCTAATGTTTTGAATGGGTTCATAATAATAATAGTTTTTGTTCATTAAATGGAATAGGTATTACGCTCAGATAGTCAGACTTTTAATAATTTTTACAACTTTCTCATTTTTTTCCCTACTGGTCATTTACCATTAGACATTCTAGATTTGAAGATTAATGTTTCTATATTGATCTTTGTATAGGCTTAACTTCCAGATGGTAAAAGGGCTTTCCAGAACTCTCTATTTTTTGACACTCTGATCGTTGGTCATGGGACATTAAAAAAATTTCAAAATGATTACATATTGACCAATGGCTATCTTCTAGAATTTCCTTTATCATTATAATTTTTAAAAAATGTTTATTCTAAAAATCTTT
>NW_004798065.1:288165-293713 GCF_000002075.1 Aplysia californica | reverse complement strand
CTCTCTCTCTCTCTCTCTCTCTCTCTCTCTCTCTCTGTCTCACACACACACACACACACACACACACACACACACACACACACACACACACACACACACACGCACACACACATGGGAAAAAAGGAAAACCAGGAACAAAACAAAACAAAACGAAACAAACAGCTTCCCCCACCCCCTATTTTTAACCCCACAAAACAACTGTTATCACGTATAAATAAACGTACCTCTTGTCCCAAAACAAAACACATAGATCTAGACCACCTACGTATTTAATTTTTTTTTTTTTTTTTTGCTTAGCGGCTTACTTACCATCACAGCTCAAAAGTCAAGTCTTTGCCTTATCCCCAGTGACTGATGTGTTTTGGATTTTAGAGAAAAAGATTTAAACCCCAGCCTGTCGCGGTGCCAGCCTAAGATAGCGCACAGCTGTGTCGTCTTTATTGCTGATCTCAATGTCCAAATCGTTCATCCTAAATCCGAGAGTTGCGTTTGGGAGATTAGGAACTGCAGGCACTTTAAGCCAATAGAGTCCACGATAAAGCCTTACAGAGCGAAGAGGTGGGTGGTTGGAGGGCGCCACTGGTCGGTCGGTCCTACTGCTTTCATTCTTTCTTTTTTTCCCTCTTTCGTTGTTTCAGTCTGTCAGTCTTGCTTTTCCCCATTTAACCTACATTTGGCCACTTATCAGGAAATTTTCATCGAATTGTCTTTGATTTAAAGCTCCAGGCCTTTTACGTCCATTAAAACATAATTTGTGAGGCAGCGTGGTGGAATCAGGCTCTCGTCAAAATAATCAAAGTGAAGAAACTTGCATTTCTCCGCAGGTTTGTGAATTTTTATCAAATTTTTGTTCTTTGGCTCAACACCTTTCATGCCCATTAAAGAACTCATTTCTGTCTGGATTTTTCTTAAAACGTTTTTTAAAGGCATAAAAAATTTAATTTTTCAGTTACCACGGACTCTTTAGCTGAGGAAATAACTAATCTTTGGTGGCCATTTTCTCTTTAATTATTCCTCCAAAAACAAGCGACCCCCACCTCCTGCTTTTGCAAATATCTCGACTTGTATTCGAGATAAATAGATATTTTTTTCGACCAAATAAAGACAAGCTTTAATATAATACCTATAACTCTACACGTCCAAAAGTTGACGAGAGCCTGATTCCACCACGCTGCCTCACATAATTATGAGTGGAGGTTACCGAAAATAGTTGATCGAAGGCACCACAAATCTTCTTATATTTTTTAAAATAGTGAATTTGCAGTTTCCGTAGACACCACGGCTTTGGAACTCAACAAACTGTAACGGTCATTTTTTTTTCTCCAGTATTATTACTTCTGACACCAGGGGACCTTCAACTCCTTCAATAGCAGTAATTTCGACTTCTTATTCAATATGGACGATTTATTTTCCTCAAAAAGCAAGGCAAATGAACAGGCTTTAAGGTTGTACCAGTAAATCGATCTGCCCCAAAATAAATGAGCAAGGCAAATGAACAGATTTTAAGACTATTTCGATAACTTTTCTGGAGGTGCCATCTTAAACTCAGAGGTTGACGTGGAATGACCCTCCATCCTTCACGGTCATGAGCTGCCTGCACATTCTGCTAGGTCTATATCCAGACCAGTCCATGTTTTTATGTTGTCCATCCATGTTGCTCTTTGTCTACCCTTGGCTCTCCTGTCTCACATCCTTCCTTCAAGCACCTATTTCAAAAACTCTGTATACGCCCCCAAAAATTGACGAGCGCCTGATTCCGCCATGTTGTGACACATGTCAGTAGCCTGAACACCGTACCTCACCACAGAGGGCAGTATGATGACCGTGATTCATCCTTGCACTGTTCTGTGACTTTTCATTTAATAAAATGTGTATGAATTTATTAATATTATTATCAAGATCAAGACAACAGAATTCGTAATAGCTTTTGGGTCTTTGATTATAGTCTTACAGGGGTAATTTTACAAGTGTGATTGCCACTTCACAGAAGCCAGTACACCCACAGTGATTCACCCTTGTACTGTGTCAGTGAGGTGTGCTGACAAAATGGGTGAATTCTCAGATTTTTACCCTGTGGATCAAGATGAATATGTAAAATTTATAGGCTGTTTTTTTGAAATTGTATGAGTAAAGAAAAGCACATCGACATAATAATGGTCATTTAGTGCCAGAAAAAGTAAGACAGACAGACAGACAGACAGACAGACAGACAGACAGACAGACAGACAGACAGACAGAAATAAAAGAGGGAAAGTAAGGAAGTAGGACCTACCAGAGGTATATTTTTGTTTGTTTTGAGTAAAGAGAAGAACATGAACTCTATAATGGTCTTGTAGTTGCTTGAAAAAGTAAGACAGACAGACGGAAATAAAAGAGTGAAAGTAAAGAATTAGGATCTATCAGTTGCGCCTTCCAACTACCCTCATAATTTATAGGTTGGGTATGTACGATTTATTTTATAAAATGATAAAAAGTCAATGTAATGTTGAAGAAAATGGCATCAGTTGAAAGTACACAAATTTGATGTGCCTATTTTCGGCAGATATCTTCATTCGTGGATTGTGAGAGGTAACTCATTTTGTCAGCACGCCTCACCAGAACATTATCTGAAATATAAATATATTTATACTATCAAGATCATGACATGAGGTCGGTAGCCTAGTGGTTAGGCTACCGGACTTATAATCGTGAGATTGCGGGTTCGGGGGTTCGAGCCTCAGCTTGGTCCGACGTTGTGTATTTGAGAAAGGCACTTTACAACAATTTTCCACTTGGCTCTGTCCTTTCGGAGATGGACGTTAAACTCGGAGGTCCTGCCTCTTAAATAACCCGGCAGTGTTGATGAGGACGTTAAGCCTGTACCGTTTCACTATTTTTATTATTTGCAATATCAAGACATCAGAAGTCCTAGTTAATAGCTTTGAGTCTCTGATGATAGTCCTACGAGGCTATTTTATTATCCTTGTAGTGTTTCATTTCAGTTTCATTATATCTTTTCTAAAATGTGGTTGATTTTACGCCTTCCATCGACACAGTTTGAATCAAAATTTAGGAAACGGGATTCGGACCCTGCCTGTCAGGGCCAACCCGGACTGAGAGAGATACAACATTCCAGCAGAAAGACTAATGAGATACTCGATAAAAAAATTTCTCCCCAGTAGGGAATCGAATTCTGGTCTCCTGCATGCCACAACGAGCAAAGCGCCTAACCTCTACATCGCAAAAACCGGTTTTCATTTCATTGAAAAATTATGAATTAATTAATACTATCAAGATCAAGACAACAGAATTCGTAATAGATTTTGCCTGCGGGCTGTACATTTGTTGATGTGTCCAGGAGACCTGAGTGTGCTTTTCAGGTGGGGAGATATTTATCGAGGATTTTCGTCTTTCAGCTTGGGCTAATTCGTATTTTTAAAAGAACAATTATTAGAGGATTTACAGCTTGCACTTAAAGCATTAACCGTTGTCCTATTTCCATCAACACCACATCTTAACGTACGCCCATTAAACACAATCCAACAGACGGGTGAGATCTTTTGAGGCTCAACTGGTGACGTCTAGATACGGTCTTGCAAGGACATAATTATTTTATTTAAACTGAAATGTGTAGGCCGGGTGGTGTCGCTGTCTCGAAATGAGCAGTATGAAGGCCAGGTTATTAAAAATCATTTATTGATTGTAATGATTATGTGTGTGCGCCCAAAGCTTGCGGAGAAATTCAGAAAAAAATATTCTTATCACTGAACCAAAGTTCTTGGAAAAAACATTTTTGCTTGGTCACTAGCCTACATGAGTTCCACTATCTATCTATCTATCTATCTATCTATCTATCTATCTATCTATCTATCTATCTATCTATCTATCTATCTATCTATCTATCTATCTATCTATGTGTCTGTCTGTTTGTCTGTCTGTCTGTCTGTCTGTCTGTCTGTCTGTCTGTCTGTCTGTCTGTCTGTCTGTCTGTCTGTCTGTCTATAGTAAAGAATTTTAAAAGAATTATTGATATATGATGTTATTTTTGTTCATGGTATTATTGTTATTATTATCATTCTCATTAATATTATTATTATTATTATTATTATTATTATTATTATTATTATTATTATTATCATCATTATTATTATTATTATTATTATTACAACTCTATTGTTTCGATCTATTTCCAGGGCCAGCTACTCCAGCCAACAAACCCCTTACCTCCCCTTCCAGGCAAAGGCGCTGCCCTCTGACTCCTGGAACAATCGAGTGTCGGCTTTCTTCTCAGTCCACGAGAGACCGCCACCTCCTGCGCCGGACAAAAGTGCGCATGCGCAGAAAAATACCGCCGGAAGCTTGGAGAGTACTGATAAAACCAGCACGAGTGATACTAACAATAATGATAGTGTGAAAGGGGGAGGGGATGGTGGTGGTGGTGGTGGTGATGGTAAAGATAAAGGTTCAAATGTTGGAAATAGTAAAACTTTAGATAAGAATGATAATGGAGGAAACAAAGAGGAAGTGAATAATAGAGGTGAAATAAAGAAAGAGGGTGAAGAAAAAAATGGCGGCGCAAACGCAGCTGGGAATGGTGATGAGAACGAAAACAAGAACCAAAAGAACATTAAAGGGGAGACGAAACAAGAAAATCCCGTGAAAGGTAAAGAAGGAGAGAGGAAGAAGGGAGGTGGTGAAGAAAGGAAGGAGGAGAAAGAGGAAGAAACAGTAAAGGATGAGGATGATGATGGTTCTGCAGATCTGATAGACCCCTCGTCGTCATCTCCGGAGTCTGAGACGGAAGATCCTGATGCTGACCTCCCCTGGGTTCTGGAGCAGTACCAGGACGCGGACAAGGAAAGTCCAGGGCCTTTCACGGCGGTGAATATGACGGCTTACGTCAAGGTGAACTTTGGTTGTTAGGGGTTGAGAGAGGTTAATTGAGAGGGAGTATAGTGAGGTATCGTGGAGAAATCAGGCGCTCGTCAAGTAAATACTGAAATGGAAGACACTCAGGCATTTTCCCGCCGGTTTTGGCAATACTAACACATTTTTGGCTATAGCCTAAAATATCTTTTTATGTCTTTTTAAAAGCACATTTCTGTGTGGATTTTGCTGAAAAACGTTGATTAAGGCACAAAGAAGGTAAATTTTCCGTTTTCACAGACTCTCAAGCTAAAGAAATCACCAAACTAACTTTGGCGGCTATTCTCTCATTATTGATACCTCTGAAACCAGGTGACCCCCACCTCCTTCAATCGCAAATACACCGGTTTCTAGTTTCTATTCAAGATAAATGGGATTTTTTTTTATCAATCGATAGACAAATGAACACGCTTAAAGATGACATCAATAACTCAAGATGGCCAAAAATTGACGAGCGCCTGATTCCACGGTGCCATGACACAAGTGTTTAAGGCCATTGGCCCACACTACGTCATATTATAAAACACTCATTTGTTAAATAAAGTTTCGATAAACAAAAACAATACAGCTTGTGCACATACCTCGTCGCACGAGTCAAACATTGCATATTTCTGTCACTGGCTATTATTTTTATTATTATTAT
>NW_004798065.1:283945-286383 GCF_000002075.1 Aplysia californica | reverse complement strand
GATGTAGGGTGTTTTGGTTGTGGTGATGTAGGGTGTTTTGGTTGTGGTGATGTAGGGTGTTTTGGTTGTGGTGATGTAGGGTGTTTTGGTTGTGGGGGTGGTGGTTGTGGTGGTGTTGGCTGTTATTGAGAGTTTGTCGGTCGTGACGTTTCTGAATAAAAGGTAGAAGTGGTTGTTGTTGTGGTTGTAATGGTGGTGGTGGTTGTTGTTGTGGTGGTTGTGGTGGTGATGATGTTGGGGTGATGGTGGTGTTGGGTGTTGTGGTTTTAGTGGTGGTGGTTGTTGTTGTTGTGGTGGTTGTGGTGGTGATGATGGCTGTGGTGGTGGTGGTGTTGGGTGTTGGGGTGATGGTGGTGTTGGCGGCTAATGACAGCTTGTCGGTCGTGACGTTTCTGAATAAAAGGTAGAAGTGGTTGTTGTTGTGGTTGTAATGGTGGTGGTGGTTGTTGTTGTGGTGGTTGTGGTGGTGATGATGTTGGGGTGATGGTGGTGTTGGGTGTTGTGGTTTTAGTGGTGGTGGTTGTTGTTGTTGTGGTGGTTGTGGTGGTGATGATGGCTGTGGTGGTGGTGGTGTTGGGTGTTGGGGTGATGGTGGTGTTGGCGGCTAATGACAGCTTGTCGGTCGTGACGTTTCTGAATAAAAGGTAGAAGTGGTTGTTGTTGTTGTTGTTGTTGTTGTTGTTGTTGTTGTTGTTGTATCGGCCACATAATATTATCTGTCTCTTTTCCGCTTTCACGAGTGGTTGGAGGGCGCCAGTGGTAGGTCCTACTTCGTTACTTCTCATCTATTGTTTCTGTCTGTCTCTCTTACTTTTCCCCTAGCTCTCTTCCTATCTGTTGTTTCTGTCTGTCTCTCTTACTTTCCCCCTAGCTCTAAATGACCATTTCCAACACTAAATGACCGTTATATTGACCATGTCCTTCTCTTTACTCAAACAAACAAACAAAAACAAAACAACAAAAAACAAGCAAACATGTGTCTCACTTTTTTGTCGATGTGCTTCTCTTTACTTAAACAAACAAACAAACAAATAAACAAATAAACAAACAAACAAACAAACAAACAAACATAATGAGTCTTACTTTTCCCAGCACTGAATTAACTTTATCGTGTCGATGTGTTTCTGTTTACTCAAACAAACAGACAGACAAACAAACAAACAAACATACTAAACAAACAAACAAACGAACAAACAAACAAACAAACAAACATACCAAACAAACAAGCAAACAAACAAACCAACACACATTTTCTATTTTTTCCAGCAAAAGTTTCACCATAGGCGACACGATCTCCCTCCGGATCGACCTCAAAGATGGCTACGGACATCACAAGACCAAGGGCGGGGACGTGGTTCGGGCCTGGCTCAAGGGATTGGATGATTACAACCGGATGATGATGGAAATGCGGGACCACGGGAACGGGACGTACACAGCCACCGTGCGACTGATGTGGGCGGCCAGAGTGGCCAGGTGAGACAGTGAGATAAGGCGGTGTTTTCCCCTTTGTTTAATCTCATCTCATCTCATCTCATCTCATCTCATCTCATCTCATCTCATCTCATCTCATCTCATCTCATCTCATCTCATCTTATTTTATCTTATCTTATCTCACCTTATCTTAAATTATATTATATTATCTAATCTTATCTTGCATGTGCAGTATAATATCTCATCTCACCTCATCTATCATCTCATCTCATCTTATCTCATCATCTCACCTATCGTCTCATCTATCGTCTCATCTATCGTCTCATCTATCATTTCGTCTCATCTCATTTATCATCTCATCTATCATCTCTTCTATAATTTCATCTCTTATCACCTCATCTCACCTCGTCTCTCATCCCATCTATCATGTTGTCTCATCGCTCATCCCAATGTATCATGTCATCTCATCTCATATGTCATCTCATCTCATCTATCATCTCCTCTATAATTTCATCTCATCTCATTTCATCTCATTTCATCTCATTTCATCTCATATCTCATGCCATCTATCATCTCATCTCATCTTTCATGCCACCTATCATCTCATCTATCTCATCTTTCATGCCACCTATCATCTCATCTATCTCATCTCTCATGCCATCCTTCATCTCATCTCATCTTTCATCCCATTTATTATCTCATCTCATCCCATCTATCATCTCATCTCATCTAATCTCGTCTTCCATGCACAGGGTAAAGGTAGCTCTAGCGTACCCCAGGGAATACCTGAGGGCGTTGGTACATCTGCAGTTGGTGATGAAGTCTCTCAAGTTGTCTGCTGGGGCCTTCAACAACTCGGAGGTATGTGCTGTGGCTTTGTTGTTGTTGTGGTTGTTGTTGTTGTTGTTGCTGTTGTCTTCGTCGTCGTCGTCGTTGTTGTTGTAGTTTTAAAATTAAGGTGATAATAATTATTATAAAATGATAATAACAATAGTAATAATAATAAT
>NW_004798065.1:280888-282987 GCF_000002075.1 Aplysia californica | reverse complement strand
AGCAGGCTCTATGCGCTTTACACTATATTATTACCCCCAGCAGACCATAGAACACTCCGAAACATTCTCAGCTTCCTGGGAAGCATACAGTGCAAGCAGCCGATTAAGCGCTCAAACACTAACAAACTGACAAGATCTTTCGTTGTCTATAGCCGGGTACCCATTCCCACCTGGGTGAAGTGAGGAAAATTCGTGTAAAATGTCTTTCCCAAGGACACAACGTCGGGCCCCTGACGGGAATCGAACCCACGACCTTACGGTTGCGAGTCCGAGAGCCTAACCACTAGGCCACCGACGCCACATAAATCTATATGTGGGGAGATAAGAGCCTATTGAAATAAGATACCTGTATTGTTACTTTATTTTTTGACAGCCCCTAGCATTCAAGAAACCTTTGTTTATGTGCGTGTGCGTGTGCCTGTGTGTGTGTGTGTATGTGTGCGTGCATGTGCGTGTGTATACGTGTGTATGTATGTATGTGTGTGTGTGTGTGGTAGTGTATGTTATGGTGGGGGGGGGGGTGTATAAGCGTGCGCGTGTGTTGACTGATGTGTGTACGTGTATGTATTAATTTATCAAACCTCAGCAATTGTTTCTCTTCGTCTCTATCAATAAATCTATTCTTTCCCCCTTATCTTATCGTTCAGGTCAAGGCAAGGCAACGCGCACACGAGGAAAATTTCCACTTATTGTGCGACTGCCAGTATTCAAATGATGCAATGTTTGCTCGCTTACCTAACTTTCTTGTTTTGTTTTGTTTTGTTTTGCTTTCTGTTTGTTTTTTGTTTGTTTGTTTTGGTAAGAGTTACAGGGTGCTAGCAACTGCATAAGGTCATATAAGCGCGCGGGACACAAGTTGGTAGTTTTCACATTAAGCTTCTTCAGTGTGGGTAGGAAATAATTTTGAATTTTGCTCGGGTGACGGCCGAAGCACACTTTTATCGATTGTGGACCACCAATAAGGGATCTTGAACATGCGCAGCTTGGACACGGGACCTCTGACATTTTGTTAGCCCTTGTCTGAGAAGGCCATTTTTTTCTCAAGAATATGTGCCCGTCTCAGACAATTTCGACTGTACTGGACCTTCGTGTCTTCCTTTATTTCATGTTTTATCTCTCATCGACGCAATTCATTTTGATCATAAAGGAGACTTGGTAAGGGCCTATTATGTAAAATTTGCTCGTAGAATTCCAGACCAAAGTTGTAAAAAAAAACAACCAACAACCCATTATATGTCGGTCGTTACAATTAGCTATACATATATAGAGTAAACGGGGTATATCCAACACCGAGAGTGTAACAGTGTAGCAATAGACCAAACAACATACTGACACTGTTTTCTAATAAATGAAAGAGGTTTTACATAATCTCAAATCACAACTTGGCTTGGTTAGAGTATGCACTAGTTGCTTGTAAAATTGCAAACCAAGGTTTGAGAAAACTTATCTGTCAGTCATTACATATGCATTCAAAATAAATGGATTATATCCACCTCTGAGAGTGTAACGACCAACATAAACATCTTATTGTAGAAATTCGTCTAACAAAAAAATGGAAACGCTAAGCTTGGTTAGAGCTTATTATTTAGAAGTTGCTTGTAAAATTGTAGATATACATACAAAATAAATTGATCGTGTTCAACAATGAAACTGTAACAACCAACATAATAACTTAATAAAGAAATGTTTCTGATAAAAACGGAAAGCTGTTTCCAGCTCCTAAGATCACAATTAGGTTTTATCATAGTAGAATATAATGTACAAGCTGCTTGTAAAATCGTAGACAAATGTGGTAAGAAAAATTATCAGTCGGTCGTTACAATTATTAGAAATACACATGAAATGAATTGATTTTATCCAACACTGACAGTGTAACAACCGACTACTGTGTATTTCCTTTTCAACATGTTTTGTCTGACAAAAATAGAAAGCTGTTTGCAACTGGAAAAATGTTTTCAGGCTCTCAGATCACAACTGGGTTTGATTAGAGTCGACTAACATTTAAAATGTCCAAAAATTGGCTGAGCGTCCAACACATAGACAATCCCCCCTCCCTACCTTCACACACAACCCCTTTCCCCCACAAACATACACAACAT
>NW_004798065.1:276434-277521 GCF_000002075.1 Aplysia californica | reverse complement strand
GGGGGGGGTTTGAGGGGTGAGGAGGGAGTTTTGTCATTGTTAGAAAATATGGCATCTTCTAAGGACTAGTACAAGGGATGTAACTGTGCAGAACCTAGTACGTTTAGTCTCGATAATGTTCAGATTGTTTCCCTTCGTTTTAAGACGGCTGAAAATCAATGTAAGATTAATTTGCTAATTAACCCAATTAATATTAACCTAATTAACTGCAATGTCAATGGACATCCTTCTCATGTTATCCTTCTCCCCGTCATGCATGATATAGAGATTAAATGTGAGGCAGCGTGGTGTAATCAGGCTCTCGGCAATGTTGGGGCATATTGAGTTATGGGTATCATTTTAAAGCTTGTTCACTTGTCTTTATTTGGATTTTAAAAAATATCCATTTATCTTGAATACAAATCGAGATATTTGCGAATGAAGGAGGTGAGGGTCACCTGTTTTCAGAGGTAAAATTAGTGAGGAAATGACAGCCAAAGATTAGTTATTACCTTATCTTAAGAGTACGTGGTAACTGAAAATTTACATTGTTTGTACCTTTAATCTATATTTTAAAGAAAAATCCTCACAGAAATGAGTTTTTTAATGGGCATGAAAGGTGTTGAGCCAAAAAACAAAAATTTGGTCAATATTAGCCAACCTTTGGAAAAATGCAAGTTTCTTCACTTTGATTATTTTGACGAGAGCCTGGTTCCACCACGCTGTCTCACAAATGATTAACGATTGAAAGCTCAACTGGTTCACGAATTGATTAATTACCGTAAGAACAAACGCAAATGTTTCTTTTTCACCAAGGACTTTCCACTTAAATGCGACTGAATTACAAATCGATTGTTTAAAAAAAAAAGAAACTCGTTTAACCAATCATTGACTACAAATTGACTTATAGATTGGTTTAATTTGTTCGTTATAACGGCTAATTGAATGATGGACTGATATAACTGTTGTCTAATTGTTAACTGACTAATTATTGGTTGAGCGAATATTGGACTGATGCTTGACATACCGTTTGATTAATAGATTATCTGATTATAATTCAGTTCATTGACTCAGTGATTCAATAACTGACTGCTTGATGTATCCTATC
>NW_004798065.1:274666-276033 GCF_000002075.1 Aplysia californica | reverse complement strand
GTCCCCACGCAGCCTACGAAGGCTGGGCGTGCCACTACGCCGCGGGAGACATGCTAGTGCCTCAGGTGGAAGACCTAGTGGCCAACATTTACAAGGACGTCCAGGACCGCGTCTTTTACTTCAGCCCCATGGACATGACGACCGCCACGGAGAACATGGAGTTTCACCCGGATGTACAGTGGCATATATACGCCGCCATGATGTCTATTATGTGTGGAAGATGATGATTGGTCCGTTTTGTTTGTGATGTGTCTGCTCATTGGTTAGTTTATAAATACATTGTGTACTGTTATGTCGCAGCTATGACGTATATTAATTATGTATGGAAGATGACGATTGGTCCGTTTTGTTTGTGATGTGTATACTCATTGGTTGATGTATAAATATCCTTATGTCGCCGCCATGACGTCTAGTATGTGTGGAAGACGATGATTGGTCCGTTTTCTTAGTGATGTGTATACTCATTGACTAATTTATAAATTATCACTATGTCGCTGCCATGCTTGATGTCTATTAGTTGTGGTAGACGATGATTGGTCTGTTTTCTTTGTGATACGTCAGCTCATTGGTTGATTTATAAAGTGTTGTCGCCGCCATTGGGCTGATTCTTTTGTGATGATGTTACTCATTGGTTAATTTATGAAGTGTTGTCATCGGTAGAACAATATTGCCCTTTATGTGTGATGCATGTTGATTGGTTCGTTTTTGTTTTTGATGCGTCTACTCATTGGCTGTTTTATAAAGGAATGTCGTTATTATGTTTGATGTAATTACGTTCGTCATTGGTTAATTTATTAAATGTCGTCGGTGACACATTGTCTATCATCATCATGTGTGGTAGATGATGGTTGGTCTTTAGAAATTTTTATTATGATGTTGCTCATTTGTTAATTTATGAACTGCTGAAGTGGGTGGTTGGCGGGTGCTCTGGAGTGGTTTGCTCCTTCTTTCCTATCAAACGTCTATCGTCCTTTTTCTTTTTTATGTTTGTTACTCTCTTGTAACACCTCTAATCATCTGGCGCTCAAATGACCTTAAGCAGTTGCGAGTGCCGTAAAACCTCTACTAAAACTAAACGAACTGCTGATGTGGTTATATTTTGTTCTTCAAGTGTTGCAAATGATGATTAGTCCATTTTGTATATGACGGGTCTGCTTATTGGATGTTTATGAAGTTGTTGAAATTGTCGTAGTATTGCTTTTTATGTGTCGCAGATGATGATTGGTCCATTTGTTTGTGACGGGTATGCTCATTGGTTAATTTATGAAGTGTTGTCATTGATATATTGTCAGTTATGTGTGGTAGATGAAGAGATTGGTCCATTTGTTTGTGATGCTGCTCATTAGTTAATTTAGGAATTGTTAAAT
>NW_004798065.1:272852-274487 GCF_000002075.1 Aplysia californica | reverse complement strand
TATAACGCATATCCCCGCTCAACAGCAGGCTCTATGTGCTTTACATTATATTATTACCCCAGCAGACCATAGAACACACCGAAACATTCTCAGCTTCCCGGGAAGCATACAGGGCAAGCAGCTGATTAAGCGCTCAAACACTAGCAAACTGACAAGATCTTTCGCTGTCTATAGCCGGGTATCCATTCCCACCTGGGTGAAGTGAGGAATATTCGTGTAAAGTGCCTTTCCCAAGGACACAACGTCGGGCCCCTGAAGGGATTCGAACCCACAACCTTACGGTTGCGAGTCCGAGAGCCTAACCACTAGGCCACCGACGCCACAATGTTGTCATTGAGATATTTATAGCCATCATATTATGTCGCAGACGATGATTGGTCCATTTTGTTAGTGACGGGTCAGGTCATTGGTTGCTTATGAAGTGTTGACGTTGATATATCAATATCTATTATGTATTGTAGGTGAAGATTGGTCCATTTGTTGTATGGATGTTGCGCACTGGTTAAGTTATGAAATGTACTCGTTGACATATACATGAAAAATGTATAACCATCATGTGTCGCAGGCGATGATTGGTCCATTTTGTTAGTGACGGGTCTGGTCATTGGTGGATTTACGAAGTGTTTTTTCGGCACTTATATGACCTTATTATGTTGCAAGTGTCGTAAAACTCTTACTACTAAAAAAAAGAAGTGTTTTCAGCGCCATGTTGTCCACTGTTATGTGGTACATAATGACTGGTCCATTATATCACACAATGACTATCAATTGTATCACATAATAACTGACAATTGTATTGCATAATGACTGGTCAATTGTATTACATAATGACTGATCCATTGTATTACAAAATGACTGGTCCATTGTATTACATAATGACTGGTCCATTGTATTACATAATGACTGGTCCATTGTATTACATAATGACTGGTCCATTGTATTACATAATGACTGTCAATTGTATTACATAATGACTGACCCATTGTATTACATAATGACCGATCCATTGTATTACATAATGACTGATCCATTGTATTACATAATGACTGTCCATTGTATTACATAATGACTGTCCATTGTATTGCATAATGACTGTCCAATTGTATTACATAATGACTGGTCCATTGTATTACATAATGACTGTCCATTGTATTACACAATGACTGTCCATTGTATTACATAATGACTGGTCCATTGTATCACATAATGACTGGTCCATTATATCACATAATGACTATCAATTGTATCTCATAATAACTGACAATTGTATTGCATAATTACTGGTCCATTGTATTACATAATGACTGTCCATTGTATTACATAATGACTGGTCTATTGTATTACATAATGACTGATCCATTGTATTATATAATGACTGATCCATTGTATTACATAATGACTGGTCCATTGTATTGCATAATGACTGTCCCGTTGTATTGCATAACGACTGTCCATTGTATTACATAATGACTGGTCTATTGTATTACATAATGACTGATCCATTGTATTATATAATGACTGATCCATTGTATTACATAATGACTGGTCCATTGTATTGCATAATGACTGTCCCGTTGTATTGCATAACGACTGTCCATTGTATTACATAATGACTGGTCTATTGTATTACATAAT
>NW_004798065.1:270767-271906 GCF_000002075.1 Aplysia californica | reverse complement strand
TTCTTCTTCTTCTTCTTCTTCTTCTTCTTCTTCTTCTTCTTCTTCTTCTTCTTTACTTTGATATCATTTGTACCATTATTGTTATGACTGTTATTTTCTTAACAATATATTTCATTGATTGAAACGTTAGTTGTAGAGATCAGTGGGTTTCATAACTTTAGACGAAACGTCTTAGGTGCCTCGCCATTGTGTGTCATGGCGGGGTGGAATCAAGCGCTCGTCAGACTTTGGGGCATTTGGAAAGTATTTGCATAATCTTAATAAAGCATGTTCATTTGTGTAACGACGCGGTGGAATCATCATGCGCTTGTCATTTTTTGACAAAATGGGTTAATTTGTATCATCTTAAATCATATTCATTTGTGTAACGACGCAGTGGAATCAGGCGCTTGTCAGTTTTGGCCAAAAAGGGGTTAATTTGTATCATCTTAAAACTAGTTCGTTTATCTTGTACTTCACGGGGGTAAAGATCCTTCTATGCTCTCTTAAATAGAAGTCAAAATATCTGCAATGGAAGGAGATGGTTGTCACCTGGTGCAAGAGGTAAAAATTTCCGAGAAAATGATTTGGAGACTTCTAAAGCTTGAGTGTCCTTAAAAACTGCAATTGTACATTTTGTGAGTCTTTGGTTAACGCTTTGGTCAAAATACTCATAAAAATTACTTTTTCAATGGACATAGTGTGAATTGTTGAGGGGAATTTTTTTTGGAATAAAAAAGAAATTAGAAGAGAAAAAGGGTTAGATAGAAAATGCCTAACGAGCGGAAAAGTGCCTTAAAAAATAATTTCATTATTTGGACGAGCGCCTGATTTCAACACGATGCCTCCCCATATTAATATATAGTCTTTTTTTCCCCATTCTTTTTTAATGATCGGGAAACTGTGGTGGTAGATCTTTGTAGAAGTAAGCATAGATTTGTATTGTGGTATCCAAGACTCTGTACTGTGACGTACTTTTGGTTCATTATGGGGCGCACCATTTTGAATCCATTTAGAACCAAGTGACGGGGAAAATACAAAAAAAAGAAGAATTATAATAATAATAATGGTGATGATTATGAAGATAATAATAATAACAACAACAACAACAACAACAACAACAATAACAACAACAACAACAACACTACTACTACTACTAC
>NW_004798065.1:269311-270350 GCF_000002075.1 Aplysia californica | reverse complement strand
GAAGTTTTTACAGAGAGGAAAGAGCGGCGGCCATGACAGTGCCCGGTCTAGGGTATCGTGTAGTGCAAAAATCTATGGAATTATGTAGTTCTGTGTGTTTTGTATGGATGGTGGAATGTTGTTCTATATTAAGTGCAATACTGATTAAAATGATGTACATACATAGCTTAGACATGAATAATATTGTTCACAATGGAAAACCTGAGAACAAGACTATAATTAGGCGTAAGTCCAAAATTTGCAAAAAACTGACGGATTTTTGGGGTGTCTATAAATAGAGAAGATTTCCCCGCATGGAGCACAATATGACACAACAACAACAACAACAACAACAACAACAACAACAATAACAACAACAACACCACCACCACCACCACCAACAACAACAACACAACGGGGTGGGAGGGGTGGGGGTGGGGAGGATGGTGCAGAACTCTAGCATTTTCCAAAGCAGATATAGACCCAAGTCATAGTTTTTGCCGTTTTTCTCTATTCAGTAAAGATTGATTTAGGCAGTCTTGTTCTCAGGTCTTCTGTTATTGGTCATTTATTTATTGATTGGATATCATATTCTGTAACTGCGGGTCTATAGCATACGTGTTGTGTGGGAAACTGAGGATATGAGTGAGAGCGTTTGTGGTTGTTGTTATTGTTGTTTGTGTGTGTGTGTGTGTGTGTTTTTGAGTGTGTAGTATGTGTGTGTGAGTGTGAATTATTTATTTGTGTGTGTGTGTGTGTGTGTGTGTGTGTGTGTGTGTGTGTGTGTGCGCGCGCGCGCATGTGCGTGTGCGTGTGTGTGTGTTTGTTTTGGAATGTATATATGTATGTTAGTTAATGTGTGTGTATTAGCGCGTGTGTGTGTGTTTGTGTGCGTATGTGTGAGTGTATGTGTGTATGTATGTGTGTATGTGTGTTAGTGTGTGCGTGCATGTGTGTTAGTGTGTGTGTGTGTATTAATGTGTGTACTATTTATTTGTGTATTTGTGTATGAACGTGTGTGTGTTTACGTGGAATATGTGTAACTGTGTGTATGTGTGTG
>NW_004798065.1:264282-266027 GCF_000002075.1 Aplysia californica | reverse complement strand
TTTTTATATTTTTTTAAAAATTAAATATTTTGAAATAATTTTTGGGAGGTTATAGTTGAAGTTTAACGACACTTGCAATCAAAACAATAAGGTCACAAAAGTGCCGAATGTGAGAAGTGTTACAAGAGAGCAACTGACACAAAATATACGGGGCACAAGTAAAGACGATAGATGTTTGATAGGAAAGGAAAGAAGGAGCAATTAATCACATCGGAGCACCCGCCAGCAACCCTGGAACGACACTTGTAAAATTTACTAATCTGGTGATAAAATGTCTGAAGGTTTTTGTTTAACAATCCAGATGGGATTTATGAGGAATCCATTTCCGATGATTGCTTTGCATATAAAAGTTTTATGAAAGGTTTTACGACACTTGCAACACACTACGGTCATATAAGTGTCAAAACCTTCAAAAGTGTACATAAAACTCTTGATTGTCTTTGTACATATAACAGTATAACTTTATCGTTTACATAAAATTGGGAAAATTGCCCGTAAGTCAGCAGTGTGTTTTACTTTTGTAAGCACCCAGAAATAACTGGAATGTGAGCCTTAACAATAAATCCTTCTCCATTTGAGTGAGTAAAAGTATTCTTATGTCACTACTTCAGGATTGTAAAGTTTTATCCGCCATTTTTGGCCGTTTTGAGTTACTAGGACCATGAGGTCAGAAACCAAATGTTCTGTCTACTCGATCAGAATCATAAGATTGTTCAAAGTCGTTATCGAGATATTCAAAGAATTGCATTCGAAAAAGCTTCAGACACCCCCCCCCCCCCCCCTTACTGACTGAAGTTGTCATAAGGCTATTCCCAAAGGAGGGACATTAACATGTTCTTATGCACAATAGAATTGTAAATGGGCTGATTCATCAAGAATGTCATGCTCATACTGTGCTGTAACATCATAGAGGGAACTGCTGTTTTTTTTATTTCCTCATCGTTACTTTCGTCATTTTCCTCTACAGTACATTGTACTCCTTTTGTGTGTTTGTCGCTCTCTTGTGACCCGCTATTTCCGGGGTGCCTTGAATATCGAAGAAGACTTTGTGCTGTAGAAGCTAGAGAGGTGAACACAGAAAGCCTGATTCCCCATCTGGACTTCTCTATTGACGTCCACCCCTTGGCGCTCATATGACCTTATTATGTATGCAATTGCGAGCGCCGTAAAACCTTACTAAAACTAACAAACAAAAGCTTAAGATTTACATGCTGTGCAACTTTATAATTCTGACGTCAAATTTCTCAAAACTAGGTAGAATCTACAGAGCAGATAGTGTTTTGTAATTCTGGGGGAGCGAGATGGCACTAGTTCGAATCTCAGACTGGGTATTCCGGAACTTGGGTCGTTTTGTGGAGCTTTTGAGGCTCTCCTGAACCTACTAGCCTCTGTCCTATCGGAGACAGACGTTAAATTCGGAGATGCTGCCTCCTTTGCTAACCTAAAAGTATTGTTAGATCTAGTAGCGTTAAAGCAAATGACAACCCGATCTTCTCCAATGCCAAAGACAATTCCGCGTAATATTAATTAATATAAACTGTGTGATTAAGGAGTACCATACTTTCAGCCTCTCGCTGTCTCTTCGCGCCAGTTTCGCTTGTGAATTTGTGAATGAATCAAACGCATTTTCCACCTGAATGAGGTAAGTTAACAGAAACGTTATTCTTAAAGATCTGACGTATTCTTTTTGAATATTTTTCTTTCTACAATGTAAAGGTGTGTGTGTGTGTGTGTGTGTGTGTGTG
>NW_004798065.1:262686-264182 GCF_000002075.1 Aplysia californica | reverse complement strand
ACACACTCACAAACATACAGAGAGAGAGAGAGAGAGTGAGAGAGAGTGAGAGAGAGAGAGAGAGTGAGAGAGAGAGAGAATTCCCTCCTCTCAAGCAGACGGACAGGCAAACAGACGGACAGGCACAATAATGTTGCACTCAATTGATTCGCTAAATTAGCATATAATGTACTTTTGGGGCTGTTTCCTCTAAAGTGTTTCTAGACATTATAGCACAAATACTGTCTATTGATTCGTGCCTCCAAGGAATGCACCTTATTACCGACAACAAAGACAAAGGAAGCCGTTAACAAAAAGTTGCTCAATCTTGATTCAAGAACAAAACCTACTGCATTCGGGCGAAAAGAGTGGGCGTTTTGTGGGAGCGTTTTCTTGAGCGATTTATGTGCGAGGCACAGTGCCCAAGTACAGAAGACGTTTCTTTTTCGATTGTCGTGATATCAAAATAATATTGCCATGCTTATTATTGGTGTTTTGGGGTTATTGTTGTTGTTTTTTGTTTTTTGTTGTCTTTTTTTTAAACTGTTTGATGCTTTGTATATATGTGGGGGGTATTTTGTGATTTGTTTGTTTGTGTGCATATATTTTGTATGTGTGTGTGTGTGTGTGTGTGTGTGTGTGTGTGTGTGTGTGTGTGTGTGTGTGTGTGTGTGTGTGCATATGTGGGGGAGGGGGGTTAGTATGCATGAGTACTTCTAATAAAAAAAGAATTCTAACGTCCTATAACTCTTACAGCATGTCAAGACATTTTGAAAATAACGAGTTAATTTTATTCTTCAATATTTGTATTAAACGTTGGTGTTTTTAGATTTTCATCCCCATCTGCACAATTCAGACCAATTAGGAGGCGGGCTGCCGGGCTCCGACCGTGTGTGTCAGGGTCTATCCGGGCTGAGAGGAACACAACGTCCCACCCTAAAGAACGACACACTCGATAAAAATTCTCTCCTCTCGGGAATCGAACTCCGGTCTTCTGCGTACGATGGCGAAGCACCTTATTAGACCTAAACCACATAGGCGCCGGTGAATTAAGTTTTAGAAACGTTTTTATAAAAGCTCGTATTACATGTAGGCCTATTCTAGAACAACTGTTATGAGCTTGTGAAAATCATTTCAAGATCTCATTTTTACAAGCCTGTATTGTTCCAGAATAACTGTTACGAGCATTTTAAAAATAATTGTAAGATAAATTTTTTACAAGTCTGTATTATTCCAGAACAGCTTTAAGTTATGAGCATATAATGAAAATTGTTGTAAGATCTCAGTTTTACATTGTCTTATTCAAGAACAACTGTTATGCTTATGTGAAAATCATTTAAAGATCTCATTTTTACTAGCCTGTACTTTTCAAGAAAAACTAAGTTATGAGCTTGCGAAAATCATTCAAAGATCTCATTTTTACAAATCTGTATTATTCAGGAACAACTGTTATGAGCATGTGAAAATGGTAATAAAATCTCACTTTTACAAACCTGCAGGGCTATTATTATTATTAT
>NW_004798065.1:259127-262586 GCF_000002075.1 Aplysia californica | reverse complement strand
TGTGTGTGTGTGTGTGTGTGTGTGTGTGTGTGTGTGTGTGTGTGTGTGTGTGTGTGTGTGTGTATGTGTGTGTGTGTGTGTGTGTGTGTGTGTGTGTGTGTGTGTGTGTGTATGTGTGTGTGCGTATTTGGGGGAGGGGGGTTAGTATGCATGAGTACTTCTAATAAAAAAAGAATTCTAACGTCCTATAACTCTTACAGCATGTCAAGACATTTTGAAAATAACGAGTTAATTTTATTCTTCAATATTTGTATTAAACGTTGGTGTTTTTAGATTTTCATCCCCATCTGCACAATTCAGACCAATTAGGAGGCGGGCTGCCGGGCTCCGACCGTGTGTGTCAGGGTCTATCCGGGCTGAGAGGAACACAACGTCCCACCCTAAAGAACGACACACTCGATAAAAATTCTCTCCTCTCGGGAATCGAACTCCGGTCTTCTGCGTACGATGGCGAAGCACCTTATTAGACCTAAACCACATAGGCGCCGGTGAATTAAGTTTTAGAAACGTTATTCTTAAAGATCGTATTACATGTAGGCCCTATTCTAGAACAACTGTTATGAGCTTGTGAAAATCATTTCAAGATCTCATTTTTACAAGCCTGTATTGTTCGAGAATAACTGTTACTAGCAGTGTAAAAATAATTGTAAGTCAAATTGATACAAGTCTGTATTATTCGAGAACAACTTTAAGTTATGAGCATATAATGAAAATTGTTGTAAGATCTCAGTTTTACATTGTCTTATTCAAGAACAACTGTTATGCTTATGTGAAAATCATTTAAAGATCTCATTTTTACTAGCCTGTACTTTTCAAGAAAAACTAAGTTATGAGCTTGCGAAAATCATTCAAAGATCTCATTTTTACAAATCTGTATTATTCAGGAACAACTGTTATGAGCATGTGAAAATGGTAATAAAATCTCACTTTTACAAACCTGCAGGGCTATTATTATTATTATTATTATTATTATTTATTATTATTATTATTATTATTATTATTATTATTATTATTATTATTATTATTATTATTATTATTATTATTCAAGAACAAATGTTATGAGCATGTAAAAATCCTTGTGAGATAACTTTTATAAACTTGTATATATATATTCAAGAACAACTGCAAGTTATGAGCAAGAGGAAATATGTGTCAGAACCTATTTTTACAAGCCTGTATTATTCGAGAACAATCGGCTTTCTCTCATTTTCTTCCTTCCTTCCTTCCTTCCTTCCTTCCTTCCTTCCTTCCTTCCTTCCTTCCTTCCTGCCTGCCTGCCTTCCTTCCTTCCTTCCTTCCTGTCTTTCTTTCTTTCTGTCTTTCTTTCTTTCTGTCTTTCTCTCTTCCTTTTTTCTTTCTTTCTGTCTTTCTTTCTGTCATTCTTTCTTTCTTTCTGTCTATCTTTCTTCCTTCCTTCCTTCCTTCCTTTCTTCCTTCCTTCCTTCCTTTCTTCCTTCCTTCCTTTTCTTCCTTCCTTCCTTCCTTCCTTCCTTCCTTCCTTTCTTCCTTCCTTTCTTCTTTCTTTCTTTCTTTCTTTCTTTCTGTCTTTCTTTCTGTCTTTCTTTCTGTCTCTCTTTCTTTCTTTCTGTCTTTCTGTCTGTCTATCTGTCAGTCTTTCTCTCTGTGGTGTAGCAGTTCAACACTTCGCTGTCGCTCGCAGAAGACCCAGGTGAGGGGGGGAGATTGAGGAGGGGTGAAGGGGGTTGGGGTTGGGGGGGGGGGGGGTCACAGTTGTAATACGTAGCCTTGACGTTTTGTGACAGCAAAGCCCTGAAAACGTTCAGGAGAAGACAGTGACAAACTACCTGTTTAATAATGCAGGTGACTTTTCGCTTCAGTGGTTTAGGGCTACCATCATCGTAATAGTTTACTAATAGCCCACTGGGGGCTCTCCTGGCCTAGAGGTTAATGTGTTGGCCTCTCATTCAAAGGTCCCGGGTTCGAATCCGGGTAGCGACCGAAACATTTTCTTCTCTAAAATTGTCTCCTTTAACCTCCTTTCCTGCTCTCTAGCAATGTTCTGTTGTCTGCTTTCATTTCCACTTTCTGCCCCCACCCCCACACCTCCTTTGCCCCCCTCCTCTGGGCTCCTGACTCTTTCTGCAGCCTTTCTACTGCTACTCCTTGGCTCCTCCTTACTGCTGTGTTTCAGCCACACCCTTGATCTTCTGATAGGAAAGATCTACACCTAGCCTTCTCGGACAAGGGCGAAAAATCTCGGAGGGCCCGTGTGCAAGTTGCGCACGTTAAAGATCCCTTGGTGGTCTAAAATCGATAAGAGTAGGCTTCGGCCGCCACCCGGGCAAAATTCAAAACTTCCTACCAACTGAAAATATTAGGTGTGTCCCGCGCTCATATGACGTTATGCAGTTGCGAGCGCCGTAAAACACTTTACAAAAACACAATAGCCCACTCTCTACCCCAGAATGACAAAGTTCTATTAGCTCAGTATATACCTACATGTAGTTTTCAGAAACTTGAAAAAAAATTTGAGTTTAACAATGAAATCATGTCACGATTTTTAAAAAAATGCAATGCTTCGAATATCTCGATAACGACCCCGAATAATCTTACGATTTTGATAGAGCAGATAGAATATTAACATTTGGTTTCTGACCTTATGGTCTTTGTAACTCAACCGGCCAATAACATCATCTTATAGAACTATGTAATTCTCAGGTAGGGTAGGCCTACTGTGTAGATCCAGTAAAGTGAACACTCTTGGTGCCACAGCTTTGTCATTGTCGTTATTTATTGTTGTTGTTGTTGTTGTTGTTGTTGTTGTTGTTGTTGTTATTGTGATAATAACAATAATAATATTATTAATAATAATAATAATGATAATAATAATGATGATGATAATAATAATAATAATAATAATCTAATAATAATAATTATGATTATTATTATTATTATTACTATTGTTATTACTGTTATTACAATTATTATTATTATTATTATTATTATTATTATTATTATTAATATTAATTATTATTATGATGATGATGAAGATGATGAAGATAATAATGATGATGATTTATTTATAATTTAAAGTTATTATTCTTATTCTTATTATTCTTATTATTCTTATTCTTCTTCTTCTTCTTCTTATTATTATTGCTATTATTACTATCATAATTGTTGTTATTGCTATCCACAACAATAGAAGAATACTAACATTAATCATTTATAATAGCAGATACATAGATGTAATTATTTTCTTCCCTTCCACAGAAAAAGAATCCCAAACTCCACTTTCCCTAAGCCACAGGACCCATAACTTCCCCTGAACTAACCCGTGAATACGGCCACTTCTTATCGTTTATTACTTTGTAATTTGTTGGTGTAGTTCGCCTTTACTGTTGGGAAAGTAAGGTCACTCAGTTCTGGGCTCTCTCTCTCTCTGACGTCACGTGATCTACGACCCGACCCCAGCAGCAGGATGACGTCACTCAGCAC
>NW_004798065.1:256054-257302 GCF_000002075.1 Aplysia californica | reverse complement strand
CGTGTGGTTGAGAGGTTACGGTGTTTGCGTCTCATTCAATAGGTCCTGGGGTTCGAACCCGGACAGCGATGGGAAATTTTATATTCTCTAAAATGTCCTCTTTTCACCTGCTTTCCTGCTCCCTAGCTATGTTGTGTCGTCTGCTTTCGTCTCCACTTTCTGCCCCCCCTTTCTCCTTTGCTCCCTCCTCTGGGCTCCTGGCTCTTTCTGCAGACTTTCTGCTACTCCTTAGCTCCTTCTTACTGCTGTCTTTCAGCCACATCGCTGATCTTATGGTAGATAAGATCTAACACCCAGCTTTCTCGGATAAAAATCTCGGAGGTCCCATGGGCCAGTTGCGCACGTTAAAGATCCCTTGGTGTTCTAAAATCGATATGAGTAGGCTTCGGCCGCCACCCGGCCAAAATTTAAAATTGCTTACCAACTGAAAATGTTTATTGTGTTCCGCGCGCTCATATGACTTTGAGCAGTTGTGAGCGCCGTAAAACACTTACTTTAAAAAGTTCTTAGGGTGACTACACATGTATCGAGACACATCATGCAGGGGAGACAACTCACCACAGAATTGGGAATAAAAAATTAAATGTCTAAACGGCTTTTTAACTCTAAAGTTTGATTTGTTTTAGTGAGAGTTTTACGGCACTTGCAACACTATAAGAATATACAATATAATAATTAGTACTGAAGATTTATCTATTTATATTTTTTACCATACCGCTCAAAAACTGCGAAGTTCGATTCTAAATACAGGTTTGTTTGTTCATTTGTTTTGTTTTTTTGGGTAGTTGGCATATGTTTTGATGTGGTTTGCTTCGTCTTTCCGATCAAATATATATCGTCCTTATCTCTCCTCATTTTTTAATTTGTTACTCTCTTGTAACGTTTCTAATCTTCAAAATTTATATATGACCTAATTGTGCTGCAAGTGCAGTAAAACTCTAACTAAAACTAACACTGTGTTTGTTTCTCCCCCCCCAGTTTGCGGTCCGCGGCCTCAATGTAATAACCTTTGCCCTCTGGGATACGTCACAACAGACATAGGATGCAGCACGTGCGCTTGCAAAACCAGTAAGTAGGTCACACAAAACCAGTAAGTAGGTCATGTAAAACCAATAAGTGTGTCATGTAAAACCAGTAAGTAGGTCACACAAAACCAGTAAGTAGGTCATGTAAAACCAATAAGTGTATCATGTAAAACCAGTAAGTAGGTCACTCAAAACCAGTAAGTAGGTCATGCAAAACCAATAA
>NW_004798065.1:253182-254315 GCF_000002075.1 Aplysia californica | reverse complement strand
TATATATAATTATATATACACATGTACCGTAAAAGAATAAAGAGTGAAGTGAATTTTTTTTCCACTTATTTCAAAAGTATAAAATAAATTAAATAACTTAGTGAACTTTTGAATACCTGGCATTGTATCATTCTTGTGGGCTCTTCAATCTCATACTTAAATTTTCATATTTTTACACTTTTGAAAATATATATGAATGTGCCTTCATTTGATGTGAGTAAAAGTAAAAGAATAAAGATGAAAGTTTATTTTTTAAATTAAATTATTTCAAAAATATAAAATATTAACGCAAGCTTCAGATTACCGCGCAATTACATGATCATTAAAACACGCAGCGCAGACTTAAGATTGCGCTGATTGGCAAAATAATTCGCGAAACACACACATGTAGGCCTACATGACATATGCATGTACGTAGCATTATTATCGTTCAATACCGTACCTGTAAGTGTAAGAGTAAGAGTAGAACCAAAAAGCATGTGTCATTCGTATCATCTCTTTACTTGCTCACTCCAATGCAGTAGGAGTGTCGAAATCTTGCAATCCACCCCACAAACAAACAATTCAAGTGAGACAAAGAGTGTTTCTTGAGCTTAAGTTCTGGCCTTCTCTTCTACTTCTATCTATCGGCTCTTTTTGCACTCATAACTCGTAGCGAAGTCCAATTGATATGGAAATGTCAATTTATAGTTCACTTGTATTAGGATTTCCACACAATAAATTAAATTTCTAGCAAAATCTTATGGGGTTATGTGTATCTGTGAGGCAGCGTGGTGGAATCGGGCTCTCGTCAATTTTTGGGCACTTTGAGTTATTCGCATTATCTTAAAGCTTGTTCATTTGTCTTGCTTTCAATAAAAAAATTACCCATCCATCTTCAATAGAAGTGGAGATATTTTGGATTGAAGGAGGTGGGGGTCACCTGATTTAAGAGGTAAAATTAGCGAAAAAATGGCCACCAAAGCTTGGTATATTCCAAAGCTGTAGAGTCCATGAAACTTGTAAATCTATATTTTTATTCCTTTAATCAATGTTTATGTTAAATCCTCATGGGAATGTGTTTGTAAATGGACATAAAAGGTGTTGAGCCAAAAAACAAAAATTTGATAAAAGTTGCTAAGCAGGGAGAAAAC
>NW_004798065.1:250169-252857 GCF_000002075.1 Aplysia californica | reverse complement strand
TGGCAAAGTCCTATCGGAGATGCTAAATGATTCTGGCAAAGTCCTATCGGAGATGCTAAATGATTCTGGCAAAGTCCTATCGGAGATGCTTAATGATTCTGGCAAAGTCCTATCGGAGATGCTAAATGGTTCTGGCAAAGTCCTATCGGAGATGCTAAATGGTTCTGGCAAAGTCCTATCGGAGATGCTAAATGATTCTGGCAAAGTCCTATTGGAGATGTCAGTAATGGATTCCTGTCGAATCCCAATCGGAGATGCTGAGAGATTTGACCACAGCCATTCGGAGATGCTAAAAATAGGATCTCCATACTTGATAGAGATAGATTCTAGACAAGTCCTATCTCAGATGCGATATATAGGCCTACAAGATTTCCACATAGATTTAAACAAAGTTCTAAGATGCTGAAACACTACCATTGATTTTTAGCAAAGTCTTGTCAGAGATGCTTAATAAGATTTCAACAGAGATTTTAGCAAAGTCTTATCGGAGATGTTAAAGAGTAAAAAGATTCTAGCAAAGTCTAATCGGAGATGCTATAAAGTGAAAAAGATTCTAGCAAAGTCCACAGATTTCTATGTTAAAAAGGATTTCCACAACATGTATAGACTAGTTAGCAGTTTTAAAGTTCTATCGAAGACGCTTAAAGTTAAAGTTAAAGAGTTTAGCAAAGTCTTATTGGAGACGTTAAATGAGGGCACCCTTGCTATCAGAGGAGTTAAAGTTAAATAGGATTTTCACAGCATGTATAGATACTAGCAGAGTCCTATCGGTTCAACTGTCAACCCAGAGGTCCGCAGTTCGATCCCAGCCAGTGCTTTGGATGTTTTTGGATATGATTTCTACACCTCCTGATTCTGACAGCTGAAGCCTACAGATCACACAACAGGGAAAGCATGTTAGTGTTGTTTGTCCACAGCCCAGAGATAAGATTTTCCCCAGAGAAAAGCAAAAGAAGACGGCAACAATACTTGTACGGGACAGTACACAATTTGAGGCCTGACCAACAAATTATAACAATTAGCATAATATATGCAACAACTAAAAAGAACAAGCCAAGCAAAACATTTTGGAAAATTTCTATTCATGTAGGCCTACTTTATTCTCAATTCCTGTGTTATTTAATTGTTTCTTCTATCCACACAGGGAAAAAAATTACAGGCGCATGAATTTGCCACTGAACCAAATCTGCTTTAAAAAATAATACTGTACATACATGTACACAGTAAGAAGTTCATGAAAGATTCCATTCAACAAGATCCCCAACAGCAGCATCCATCAAAGACAAAAATAAAACATTGCAGAAAAAGAATAACAGCACATCTGAACAGAAAGTTGAGACCGTGCATTCCATCACAGAGAGAAAAAAAACTGTCCACCAGAGGTGTCAATTGGCTACAGACAAAAAAAAATCCAGAACTTTTCAGACCATGAGAAAACATGCACGGGGACTCAAAATTGACCAGTCATCCTGTCTGACAACAACTTGAACCAAGACCCTCTTACAATAATAAATTCTATGAAATCAGACAAAATCTAGACAAAGGTCTGGATAATCGACACGTTTAGTACATGACAGTTTTAGTTTTAGTACAATGTAGAGGTTTAATGGCGCCCGCAACTGCATAAGGTCATATGAGCGCCAGAAGATTAGAGGTGTTACAAGAGAGTAACAAACATAAAAAAGAAGAAGGGGAGATAAGGACGATAGATGTTTGATAGGAAAGAAGTAGCAAACCACACCAGAGCACCCGCCAACCACCCAGAGTACATGACAAGACTGGCACAGTTGGTGCAGCGGTTCCACACTACATCTAGAGACCTGATTTTAATTCCTGAGTGGGGAAAATTTGTATCGAGTATCTAGAGTTAACGCTCAGATGCTACTGGATCGCTAACAACAACAACAACAATAACAACATCTCAGTTTTTCTGTGTTAGCCCTGACAGACAGGGTCAGAAGCCCACCTCCAATGATTTAAATTATGTAATTATGTCAATGGAGCCATAAAAACTCAAAAGGAGGAAAATCGAAAAATACCACACCTCAAATAATCATGGAACAATTAAACATTTAAGCCCAGACAGACTTTTTATCATCAAATAAATCAACGATAACTAAACTCACAAAAGCTTGTAACAGTACAGTCAAACTGACACCTCCAAGTTTTGGCAGTGCACAAAATAAAATACTAATATATATTATATCATAAAAACATACATGATGTAGCCTGCTACAGTTAAGTGCAGATAACATGAACATGGAAACCATAAAATCACAGATAGCTTGAAAAATTTGACATTCTCTGGCTGCCATCTGTCAAATGCTTCATTATATGTGTATAAAAATCATTATATGGATGTGCCAAACACATTTGTCAATCTCCGTTGTTTTTTGTTTTTTTGTAAAGAGTTTTACGGCGCTCGCAACTGCATAAGGTCATATGAACGCGCGGGACACACCTAATATTTTCAGTTGGTAGGAAATTTTGAATTTTGCCAGGGTGGCTGCCCAAGCCTACTCTTATCGATTTTAGACCACCAAGGGGCCCTAAACGTGCGCAACTTGCACACGGGCCCTCCGAGATTATTCGCCCTTGTCCGAGAAGGCTAGGTGTAGATCTTTCCTACCAGAAGATCAGGGGTGTGGCAGAAAGACAGCAATAAGGAGGAGCCAAGGAGTAGCAGTA
>NW_004798065.1:243914-248867 GCF_000002075.1 Aplysia californica | reverse complement strand
TATATATAAATAATATGTCGTCACAGAGAGTTGAAATCTTGAAAATCAATGGCAACTTTTTTGGCAACTTTTACCATTTTTGTGGCAACTTTTGGACCAAAAAAAATGGCAACAAACGCACACGCTAGCATTACTAAACTACGGTAAACTTTCCCTGCAACACCATCAGTGATCTGACAAGCAGAGGTGCACATAACACACTATACCCACTCAGCCACTGTGCTGTGACATTCTCCTTTATTTTATCACATAACTCTGCAGCAAGCTAGCAATCAATGATCATCTCATGCAGGCAGGGAACCTACAGGCCATCTCATCAGTTTATACAACGGGAAATAACTCATTATGATGATATCGTCTTTCACCCAGTCATGACAGAGTCATTTCCCTTGCTATTGGGCAGTCAGGGGAACTCAACAGAGGACAGCATGAAAAACCTGTAGTGTAACACTTCCCAGCCCCAATATACATGACATAAAAGATAACACTAGTTGTGGGAGCAGTCAAAACTTACATTTAACAATTTACTTACAAGAAATACATACATACATTAACCCTTCCAGCCCCAGCCATTTTTGTGCACTCCCTTACAAATGATAAGCCAATACAGCAGTATTTCAGAAAAAGAGACATGCATTTTAAAAAGTCATGTAGTATCTTTGTAATGAGGGTTTAGATAATAACATATAACAATGTTTAAAGGTAAATGTACAAATATTATGAAAATTAAAGTTTAAATTAGGTTCACAAATTTCGAAAATGCGCAAATTCGGTACCCCCTGAAACAGTATATATGCTCTTGGGACCGTGGGATGCGCAAGTGCAGCTGAAAATATACACACATGGGGCTGGAAGGGTTTTAAAAAAACACAAGAAGTTCAAGTTCGGACTTTCATTCAACACACCAACAAACTACATCCAACAGCTCACATTTTGCACACTTGCCTATAGACTCTCCATTCATCCTTCACACTGGTGAGTGTAGTACTGTGTTGGCCACCCAGCTCAAACCTCTCCACACAGTCTGCTCCTGTTTCAGCATGACATGTGTCTTGTGGTTGGAACAAGGTGTTCACCCTTGCGCCTTGATGAGGCCCAGTACTTCCAACTTCTGCAAGGGAGGGAATGGGGAAGGGGAACTGTGGCAGTCTCTGCCGGAAATCCAGCTCAGGCCAGTCTTGGCTTTAGGTCTGCTGAGTGACCACGTCTTCCGGCTTCATGACTGGCTCTCCAGTGACTCGTCCTCTCTTGCCGGTCCAACGTGTCTCTCCGTCCTCTGGTGGAACGCCTGTTTTGAGGTGGATGTTTTAAACAGTGAAAAAATCTATGACATCAATCACAATTTGAAAAACGTCTAAGGTGCCAAATGTTAAACAAAATTAACAAAGACAGCCTTTTAAAAGTCTAAAGGCAAATATGTTCACTTAAATTGTCCCAAACTGGAGTTTCTTTTCTTCGAATCCTGCTTCCGAAAAAGTTTGACACTGAATTATTTCTGCACCTCAACTTTGGACAAAGTTCTGCATTTCAAAACATAGCGCACAAAATAAAAAGTCACAAAATACAGCAACGCTCAAACTGTTCAAAGTTTCAAGATCTATTCAACATAGCAAACAGATCTGCACCGTTTCACAATCAAACTGTGTAACCTTCCATCCTGTACATATCTGAATCTCTTTATAAACTTGACCAAACAGTGTTGTAAGACAGCCAAAAAGTGCAAGGCATGAAACTGACAAGGAGGAGAACGGTGGCAAAGATCACTGCGCTGTCTTAAAAACCTTCAGCTTTGTGCTCAGACTGAAGTCTCTACTCTGTGCTCAGACTGAGGTCTCTACTCTGTGCTCAGACTGAGGTCTCTACTCTGTGCTCAGACTGAGGTCTCTACTCTGTGCTCAGACTGAGGTCTCTACTCTGTGCTCAGACTGAGGTCTCTTCTCTGTGCTCAGACTGAGGTCTCTACTCTGTGCTCAGACTGAGGTCTCTACTCTGTGCTCAGACTGAGGTCTCTACTCTGTGCTCCGACTGAGGTCTCTACTCTGTGCTCAGACTGAGGTCTCTACTCTGTGCTCAGACTGAGGTCTCTACTATATACATACATACACACACATTTGTCTCTACACTATGGTCAGCCAAGTAAACCAAAAATCCCAATCATCAAACGTTAACACAAAATTTAATTTAAAACTGCCATCATTTGAAACGGAAAAGATGGGCCCACTACCCTTACAGCCTTACCCCATCATACTAAATACAGGCATTCTGGATTCCCTTGCCTTCCAAAACTGAAACCTAATATGAAAGTGAAAGGTCAAGGGTCAGTTCCCCCTGATCCCTGAACCATCATATTTGATCAACATTATTGGATTTTCAGCCCCAACAGCCCACACTCATAAAACTAAAACACTTTTTTCATATATATCAACTACTCAAAAAAATATATATATATTCAATTTCATGTGGCTCGTGGATGTGTTCCACCCCTTTCCCTAAACTCCTTAAAAAACTGCCCTGCCCCAAAACTGAACTGCCGTAGTCACTGTTAAGCTTTCTGAGACTAACGTCTTCGACTTCACCGACTTCACCGACTATGAGGGATTGAGCGTCATTTCCCCTTTGACACCCAGCCCCTCATACCCAGTTTCCTCTTCAGACTGAATAGCCCCACCACCCCAAGTCTTTCAAAGTCAAAGCACCAGCCTCACAAACAAATTAAATAAGAAAAAAAACACAGAAAAAAAACACAACTCCCAGCTGTTAAATCTATCTCAGCTCTCATCACTATAACACTATCAATGGAAGGGCTTACGTAACGAGCTACCACCTCAACAAAGAACACAAAAAAGAGACCAACCCCTAACCCTACTCCTACCCTAGCCCTCTATTCTACTCTGTCTCATACTGACTTGTGGTCGCTCGTTACGGAAATCCTCCCTTATCAATTCCTACAGCTGTCTTTTTCCCCCTCCTCTTCCCCTAAAAATATTAATTGTCTTTTTCCCTTGCTACTACTAATAAAACTGATGATCAGCGATGAAATACCTACTTGACTGGCCATATATATGACAAGAGACAAACAAAGGTTCTGTGTTAGTAGGTTGTAAAGAAGGTAAATCCTATTGAGACTGGCGCACTTCCTACCACAAATTACTGGTTGTACTATGGCGTCTTACCTTTATCTAATGAATTATAAACTCAAACATTTAACTATTTTAAGATGAACACAAGAGTAACAACACACTCATCCATACATTGACTTTCTACAACATAAAAAAGCAAAGAAAAAAATGTCTGCATGTTCCAATCCAAGTCATGGACAAGCCAATTCCCTGAGGGAGAGAGGGGGAGAGGGAGAGAGAGAGAAAGAGAGAGAGGGGGGGAGAGAGAGAGGGAGAGAGAGAGAGAGAGAGAGAGAGAGAGAGAGAGAGAGACAGAGAGAGAGAGAGAGAGAGAGAGAGAGAGAGAGAGAGAGAGATCCTCACAAAAACCCATTTAAAAAAATGAACTGTCTGACTGGACTTCAGACATGCATGTACATACACTAGATCTAATCTAGATCTAGATTCTATGGGGGGGGGGGGGGCAAAACCAAAAATACAAAAACCATACACACATCAACAGAATTATAGAATAAAACGTAAACAACACACGGACCCAGACACACACTTGCCACACATACAATACAGTACAGAAGTCCGTCACTCAGACTCAGCGATCTACTTAGCCACCATCATGTCCACATACCTTCATCGGTTTCCTCCACAGTACATCATAGAGAGCTCCTGTCCACAAATAGGTCCAGTAGCCCACCTCACCTCTCTCCGTGCCAACCGCCTCAACCAGTCACTGTACCATGCCGGCCCTCCAGCCAAAGGAGCACTGACAATTGGCTCACCTTCACTAGATCTAGATCTAGAATCTAGTTAGAATATCTACCTCATAGATCTACAACAGCCGCTCTCCTTCCAAATTCAAACCAACTAAGAAATCATCACTTCTCACCTCAAATCCCAAGAACATGTGCGGTCCTTCCAGGCCATAGAACTGACCTTCCACCAAGTCAATACACTCTATTACTGATTCATCTGGGAGAAGTGACGCAAAATTCCCCATGGCAGCGGCAAGGACAAAGAGAAGGCAGGACTCTTCTACTTCAGTACAGGAACGAATCGATCTCTGGAAGACAAAGATACTAAAGATCGACGTGAAATCTTCAGAAAAGCGACTCGACAGCCAAACAATTGTTCTGGATAACTTGCAAATCGTCTCAAACTAAATGTAGTGAGTCAACACACTTCAAACTGCAGACAGCTTTTGCAACTCGCTACTCTGAGCAAAATGGCGACCAAAATGGCGACTGACTTGGAGTGGACGACATCCGCTCAAAGATTTTTCCAACAATTCCTTAAGCTAGTAAAATAAACCGGAAAATTATAGAAAGGAGGATAGCGGATGTACCTCATGAAAGAGGCAAAAAGCATTGTTCACTAAATAATGTCCATCACACAAATTAAATGCGCAAAATAAATTTATATCTGTCTTTTAAAAGTTTTTTAAAGAGTTTTACTGCACTCGCAACACAATAAGGTCATATAAGTGCCGAAGATTAGAGGTGTTACAAGAAAGTAATAAACACAAAAAAGAAGGAGGGGAGATAAAGACGATAGATCTAGATGTTTGATAGGAAAGAAGAAGCAAACCACACTAGAGCACCCGCCAACCACCCACTTAAATCTGCTTTAAAAAAAATAAAGTTGAGTCAACTACATGTATACAGATCTATTTGCCTAGCATTATTATTTTCCTTATAGATTATAGTTAAAATAGGCTATGCCATTATGTTCAAGATCATAGATCTGTACAATCATGTAGGCTAGGCTTACCCTATCCTGTATGGTTGGTTTAGGCCTACCGAGTCCAAACACCAACCTTCATAACATATATATATATATA
>NW_004798065.1:241390-243777 GCF_000002075.1 Aplysia californica | reverse complement strand
TATATATATATGTATATTGTTTATTTGTCTGTTAAGTGTTTTACGGTGCTCACAACTGCATTAGGTCATATGAGCGCACGGGACACATGAAACATTTTAGAGTTGGTAGGCGGAATTTTTCCCGGATGGCGGCCGAAGCCTACTCTTATCGATTTAAGGACCAACAAAGGATCTTTATTAACGTGTGCGCTTGCACACCGGATCTCCGAAATTTTCCACCCTTATCCGAGAAGGTTAGGTGTTTAGATTTTTCCTACCATAAGATCTGGGGTGTGGATGAAATACAGCTGCGAGGAGCCGAGGAGTAGTAGTAGAAGTACAAAGGCAGCAGAAAGAGTTAGGAGCCTAGAGGAAGGGACAAAGGGGAGTGGGGAGGGGGCAGAAAGTGGAGACGAAAGCCGACTAGAGAACATGATTATTAGAGGGCAGGAAAGAAGGTGAAAGGAGAGTTTTTAGAGAAGCAAATTTTCCGTCGCTGTCCTGTTGAATGTGAGGCAAGAACTATAACCTCAGGACCCCGAGAGCCCCAGGGGAGAGTAAAGGACGGCAGATGTTTTATAGGTAAGTAGGAGCAAACCACACTAGAACATCCTCCAATCACCCACAGCAGTAAATGTAACAGTTTATTAATGTTACAGTTTATTGATGTAACAGTTTATTAATATTGAGACTTACGTGTACAAGTACCCCCACCCCCCAAAAAAAACAACCCCCCCCCCCAACCTAGCACAACCCCCCCCAACCCCCACCCACCAAAAAGCAAACAAACAAACAAACAAACAAACAAACAAACAACAGCAAACAAAGAACAAAAAACAAAAAAAAACAAAGCAAATAACAAACAAAACGAACCCAACCACAAATTATTCCATCAAACAAACAAAACAAAACAAAAACACTTTGAACACTTTAAATTTTGTTTCAATTTCTTTTTTATGTTACTTTCCCAGCCAGCATGATTATGGCGGCCCAAAGTCAATTTGATGTCGGACAAACTTAATGTCCGCTCCCGGCCCGCTGCTGCCGCTGCAGGCGGCTGGGGCTCATTTGCACCTTCGGATTCATATCGGCCCTACATCGGCCCCGCCGTCGGGAGTGATGTCGGCCCCAGGGCGGCTGCCGACCTATCCATCTATGCCGATGTCGAGCCGATGTCGGATTTTTTATGGCCGTCGTATGCCGATGTCAAACCGATATCGGTCCTAGGTCGGAGTTTTCTTGCCGATGTCAACCCGATGTCGGATTTTTTATGGCCGTCGTATGCCGATGTCAAACCGATATTGGTCCTAGGTCGGAGTTTTCTTGCCGATGTCAACCCGATGTCGTATTTTTTATGGCCGTCGTATGCCGATGTCAAACCGATATTGGTCCTAGGTCGGAGTTTTCTTGCCGATGTCAACCCGATGTCGTATTTTTTATGGCCGTCGTATGCCGATGTCAAACCGATATCGGTCCTAGGTCGGAGTTTTCTTGCCGATGTCAACCTGATGTCGTGCCGATGGCAGATTTTTATCGCTGTAACCCCCTCCCCCCCTCCCCAATTCCTATTTGACCTCCACACATGGTCTCATTTTCGTCGGCGCCACAATGGAGCCATTGTCCATTCAGGTCCTGTAGTTCAATCCTAAAATTAATCAGAAATTGACAGAGCATCTATGATAATAATAATAGATGAAACAGAAGCAAAAGTTATGTGAAGAGAAACAGATTTAAAAATAGGAAGAAAAAACAGAAAAGGAGGAAGACAAACACAAGTGACAAAAAACTGTATAGAACTCTGCATTGTAAATTACTGTTTATTATTATTATAATACAAATAATTGGTACAAATGTTTGCCTCAGCATATATATTTATAATGAGACACACATTATTTTTTTCATGTAGTATGTAGTCCATCTAAAAAACATTTAAAAAATAAAGCAGAGTGCAGCCTCTCTATACGACCTTCGATACCTTTCGACATCCTCTACCAGGTTATGTGGCGACATGGTGCCGAAGTCCCGATTTTTTCCTTACGTATAAATTAAATATATCATTTCTAATAATTTTGGAGGCCTCTCTATAACATTTTTTCTGTTCCCGATGATGTCGCTATAAATAAAGAGGCTGAACTGTAAGCATAATGATAATACTATTGTTGTTGGAAGAAAAATTATGGGGATTACGTCCTTACGTCCCTTTAGTCACAACCTTCCCAATCCTCAACCTTGAATTAAAAACGAACATTAACAAAGTTTACGAGTATACATTTGTGTAAAAACTTGTTGACAAAAACAGGTCTATCTTAAACAAGGCATAAAAGTTACATAAAAACATGAGATGAGCTATGATCATGAAAGATGATTTAATACAGTTGACTCCGCTTGAGTTAAACCTTTTCTGGGGT